>NW_017305569.1:5145215-5185046 GCF_001594115.1 Trachymyrmex septentrionalis | reverse complement strand
TTTTTAATTTTGCTTATTTATCGCTTGTATTACATGACAAATATAAATAAGTGAATAAATATAACTAGAATTGTGTCTTTAAACGTAAAATATAAATAATATTTTACATCATATACGTGTAGATATGCAATATATATATATATATATATATATATATATATATATATATATATATAAACAAAGTCATGTTATATTGTTCAGTAACAATCTCTTCGTGAAAAATAACGATTCGTCCAGCGCACATCGGGACCTCGCATCCGCGCGAAAAGACGTGAAAACGCTCGCAGTAAAATATTTGCGTACTCAAATTAAGGCGACGTTTGTTCACTTAGGAGTCATTGACGCGAGCTTGGTTGAAACGTAACATCGCGATGAAGTGATGTGCAAAGACGCACTTGCACAAGTGCCGCGGCAGAGACGTCGCGTTTATTTTGCAGCGAGGTGTCCACCGTCGTGCAAACACTTTAAGTAGGCACAAATATCTAGTTAGCGAACAGGGTAGGTCGTTGAACCCGAGAGGGGAGCGTCGATCAGCTGGTCGCCGGCTACACACATCGTGAAGATCGATGGTTTTCGTCGACCCAATTTCCTGACTGTCACGCAGGGGGAGATGGACAGATTGGTGACAGAACGGTCGCGGGGCAGGGGTGAGCCTATCGCACTTTCAAATCACGCACTCGCGTTACAGTCATTTACATGGACGGCGGCTCGCTAATTTTTCCTTACGCTTCCCTGTGTACACCGCAGCGCGTGTTTCGTCACGCCGATGCCAATTACGCCGAGAGAATCATATCTGTCACCTCGTTACGAGAGAACAATGCGAACATAAACAAAGCGTACCCCATGTAGACTAAAATCCGACATCCATTGAACATTTGTCAATATCTTTCTCCTCCTAACTTGGGCAGGTGCACAATTAATTGAAAACCCTTATATTCTAATCAGCCAAATTCTTACTTTAATGTACTTCCTATTCTTTTTCACTCTATCATTCAATCACAAAATATGAAAATCTATTATCTATAATTATTAATTATTTCAAACAAATTGCCAAACTAAGAAAAATTTCTGGTTGAAAATGTGTGTGTGAACGAACCAGAAAATCCTAATCATATAAATCAAAATTCTAGCTATCTAAAAAAACTAGAATTATAATAGATTCAATCAGAAAATTATAATTTGTCTATTTTCAACCAGAATTCCAATTAATGCAATCAGACTTTTTTCCAGTGCGTACAAATATCGAGAAATTCTATTGACATTAACAATTCTGTTTATCTTTATGACAATCGTAACATCTGTAACATCTGTATTGTTGTATTCGATTTTACTCGTTTTATTTCAAATAACTTTACAGTTTTCTACGTTAATGATCGCAGTTATGAAAGTTTGAAAAATATTGTTTGAAAAATATGATCTGTACAGAAATGGGATTAACTTTGATTTATGTTGTATTTTTAGTAGCAATTTATTGGCGATATATTGGTTAAACGTGGCGGGGGGGGGGGGGTTTATTGGATCAATATTGAGCCATTCAATACTGTGCCAATAACTGCTACTAAGAGATGTTAAGAATCTTCATTTCTTTTTTCTGAAATCAATATCGAATATTATGCATTTTAAATAATATGAATTTTTTGAAATAAAATAAAATTCTGTATATATGAGTCAATAATGTTTTCGAAATTCACGTTTTAAAATTCAATATATATCAATATTCAATATTTGATGGATTTTGCGACATAATACGGGTTGCATTATTCTTGAATGTAAAGAAAGTACATAGTATTTTTTTGTTTTTTTAGTTTTTAGTACGTACTACATACAATACAAACATAAGCACGTTTGTGATAAAATAATTGGTAAGTGGGTAAATCAACCAAGTTTGTGCCTCTCTGTGGAAGTATCTGAAAATATGATCTGTGCATAAATTGCGTTGACACGCGCAGATTACGCGAAAATCGTGGCTATATCGGTACTCGCGCAGTGCTTTCTAACCGGAGAGGTGCTAAAGAAGACAAAAACACAGATCCGTCTATTTTTCGCCGTGCCGACAGGATGAATCGCGGATATTCTCTTGAATGGAGGTAATGACCGTGCGAGATGAACGATAAGAGCGAGCGTCGAGCTCGAGCTAGTCGCAAACTAGTCACTGACTATCCGTGGCTGAATGAGCCGGTCGCACTACAGAGGTGGTAGAGCTAGGATCGTTCCGCTTCGACAAAGGCGGGGGAGGTTGATCTGACCGATAGCACATAAAACTGGGTTATCAGAACGCAGCTCTCCTTGGACCGGTTACGCTTGATCCTCTTCTTACTACTCTCTTGCTTTTTCTCGTCTTCTACCTTCATTAGCTTCTACGCCTACTCGTCTCTAAAGAGATTGGCATTTCGCATTTTCGTCCGATTAGAAATGCTCTAAAGGCATTTAGTCTGGTTTCGAGAGAGAGAGAGAGATGATAGCAAAGAAATTGTACAATTTTGAAAATTTTTGAAAATCGTTATATTTTGCACATTTGATATATAAATTTATAATAATATATGTTTATGCTAAATTTTGAAGTAACTATTGCGATTGTTACTATAAGGAAATATACTTTTATTAACATTGGTTGTAGAGAATACATCACCAAAACCTAGTTTTTCATTTTCTGATTAACTTGTAGTTAGACTTAAACTAATATGATAATATAAAAATTGTATTTTTCCAATTATGTTAAACTGATAGTTTTGCAGTGAATAATTTTTATAGTAAGTAGTTACTATAACAAGATAATTAAGTTTAGTAATTGATTATTTAGTGATTAATTATAGCTAGAAAAACTTTTGCAATATCATCAAATTAAAAATTAAAAATCACAAATTCAATTAAATAATGAAAAATCGGATTTAATAGAATTTAATCTATCGTAAAATGAAATATCTTTGATTCAATTAAGATAAATTTAGCTCGAATGTAAAAAAATGCTTAGCATATCCAAAATTAGCACATAGTCTTAAAAACTTCTTTAAGATATTTTATATAGAGATATCTGTTGACTTGTGTACTGGAATTATTGGGAATTATACTGGAAAAATATGGACTAAAGTTATCTCGATTTAGGATCAAATTATCCGATTTACGGTACCCATTAATTAGATTGTTGAGTATTAACTAAATTATCGACTGATAACTGCAAAAAATTAGAGAATTTTTAAATTATGTACGTCTTTACGATATACCAATTCTGATAATATTAATAAAATCACTATTGAAAGAGAGTACAGATCTTTGTTAGATTTGTAATGATAATGTTTTTAGATAAAAATCAATTTACTTGATTTAATTAATTAATTATTGTCTATATATATTTATATCTATAATATATATTTATAGATATAATAAGATAGCTTATATTATATTGAGCAATTTTGATAAAAAAAATAATTTGTTAATATTGTATTAATAGATATTATATCTTTGTTTTATTACTCTGCAATATTATAACTGTCGGTTTTCAAAGTGCGCATGCACTCAACTGGATTCATTGCCCTCTGGCTGCATCACCTCCCTCTCCCCCATCTTGCAAGGACATGAGATCCTTGTTCCAAAAAGACACTGCAGAAAGTTTTAGCGAGATAAAGGCGGGGTCCTTGAACCCCGGCGGTGTCGACATTCTTTCTCCGTCTGGAATGAGTAGGACATGAAGTGATCTCGCCACCTTACAACTCGGATATATCTGGCGAAAAGTATCATTTTTATGTCGTCCTCTGGATTTCCAAGAAGGACGATAACGCAGTCTCGAACTTGTATGATCCTTGAACTGTGGGGCAGTCGGCCATTCAATGGCCAAAGAATGGCATTTTTGAAGGACGCTGAAATTATGATTGCGTGCATATATATTATATATCACGAATACAGCATTCTCAAAAGATTCTATAATTTGCCTATCTCTTTTAACGATAATTTCATTTTTAATAATAGCAAGATTATACAACTAGAATATAAAATTAAAATCGTAATTACCAAATCATTGTAACGATTATTTAGACTCGAGAAAATAGATCGCAAAAGAACCGGAAAGATTTCTATACAAAATTTTCACTGCTACATAGTAACATAATACGCGATATCTGTTACTATGCATATGATTGAGGGTTTCCCAATCCTGAAAGATTAATGGCTGGAGGCGACAGTGTAAATTCGAGGGAGGTTGCTGTAGAGCGCAGATGTGGTGGTGCACAGATGAGCTTGGAAAGTTCATCGATCCGTACCGAGGAGAAACGGCGATCTCTCGCTACTGAAGGAAAAGGACCCCAACCTTGATAACTGGATCCAGCCAATGACCCCGGTCGTTCGTTGCCCCTAGGTCGATACCTGTGCAGGGTTTAGAAGGAACGTTGGTAGACATATGCACAATCTTTGTACTCGCTGCCGTGATTCTTAGTTATCTCGAGTATCTACCTCGTAAAAAAAGCTACAGAATCTCCTCCAGATATAAATAGATACTCTCGCACCTCTAAGCCATGCAAAAGGAGGAACAATGACAAGGTAATTGAATCTTCCTCGTAAATTGCCTGCAGCTGGTACTTTCTTCGTTGCAAAAACGTGGCGTTAGGTGCACGTGCACTTATTCAGGGACGCTACTGTTGCTTTTGCCGTACTATAAAGCATACATTTTGTACAAATATAGCTATTAACGAAAAATTGATATCAACAAAAATTATGTTCTGCCTATTTGAAAAATACATTACTAGTCTAATTCCTTATTTAGTATTATTAAAATTGCTATAGTATTAAAATTTAATTATATAAATAATTTTCTTACATAATTTTGTTTCGATAATTTCGTTATTAAATATATAAAAGTCAGTTTGCGTGGCTGATTTCGATCAATTATTTATGATACGTAATATTTTAATAGTCAAAAGGATGTACGTAACTTTGAGAAGTGAGATATTGTCTATTCTTATATATTTAGAATTTTTCAAAATATAATTGGATTTGAAAAAGGGTCGCTTAAAACGTTAAATAGAAAATCTGATTTTAACAGATTTAAAGATTATCCGGTTTGGTACACACATTCGGTGCTTAAGAAATAAAGGAAAGAGCAAACATGGGACGCATTTGATTATGAGGTCGTCGAAGACAAAAGAGGGGGATGGAAAGGAGAAAGGAGAACAATATTGCGACTGTGGTCGGGGTCGTCAGTCATACTGTTCTTTGAAATGCCACCCTACAATTTTTTTGAATAAGACAGGCACAAGCAGGACAAAAACCTATGAATACCATTGGTACTACCTCTGCAATCGCCCGCTGCTTCATGCGCAGGCATTTTTGCAGTCCTTATGGAAAAATCCGTTTCATTGAACCCGGAGTAGTCGTCCTTAAGTCGAAAGAAAAATTGTTTCATACCCCGGGGTGCTTGTACTGTCTGGCAGGCACGGATTCAGCGAATATTCTTCACGCCGCTTCAACCATATTACGATCCGTATTACGATCTATATTACGATCGTCTGCCCATTCGAGTCGTCTTTAGATCTGTTTGATATTGTGAAAGACTCTCGCACTTAAATCCGTGAATCATGATGAGATGCGAAGGGCTTTCTCACGGAGGAAGATTGTACGTGACCCCGGTCACGTACAATCGATCACCGTGGCGATTGCAGCCCTGAGGCCCCCCGAGAGAACACCGGGGTTGGTACCCTCGCTCTTGCATTCAGTGCATTCCCCCTGCGTTCAATGTACGCTGCAAACGATATCTAGATGGCTGCCCGATGTCTGCTGTCGCCGCCGCAGCCGCCGCCGCCGCCGCCTCAGAGAGAAGAATCCGGCTTATGCTTATACGGTAGGTGGTGGTAGTTATATGCCGGTGCTTCGAGGGAGTCGGAGGCCAGAAGACTAAGAGGAGGTGCGGGCCGTAAATAACGGTCTATGGTTTCTAAAGGGGTAGGGTCGGATTTTTTCACTGAAAAGTTATGTGTAGCGTCTTATGCGTGTGCAAAAACGTTCGAATGGAATTCTTTTCAGTTTAGAATTACTGACTTTAAGTGACTAATGTTTTCTTTTCAGGAAGGAAAGAACCGATAATTCGGTTCACATAAGTCATTCAACGGCTAAGAAAGTTTCTTAATTTCTTCTTCTTAAAAAGAAAAACTCGAGAAAGAAGGAAATCTGAAAAATTAGCATAAAGAGAAGGATGAAAGAATAATGAGATATTGATGAAACAGGAGATTTTGTGAATTAACTGTGAAATTCTTTTATTTAAAAAAAAAAGTATAAATTAACGCATTTGCGATTTGCGAGCATTTTGCTTTAACATATGGGCGCGCGTGCACGCACGCACGCACTCGCGCACACAAAATTGTAAAGAATATTATTTAAGAATACTAGACTTTGAATACACAACTTTGCTAAAATCTCAAATATCTATTTGTACATACAAAACTATTTTCTAATGAATTTTCTAACAATACGTGGATCATTTCAAAACATTCCAGGTCAGAGATTTAGGATCAGAGAAGGTAGCTACACAGTTTTTTCAAAAATCACATCAATGTTGCAAGCATTTCTCTTCTAAATACTAAATTTACAAAATTGTTGTCCTTACGAGGAACAATAGTGTGATTTATATTTTTCTTATATTATATATTCTTCTAAAATACACTCAATAATGGATCATTTCAGTATACTAGAATTCAATGCTACGAGTTGTTTTTTTTTTTTGTAAATAAACTGTGTATATTTTTTAACAATAAAATTAAATATTTTTTTATAACACCTGGTTATTTTATAACATTTTTAGAAGTCTATTATTACATTTACAGAATTATCCTACTAATTTCCTAATTAAAAAATTCTATGCACACGTACTTTTACACGTGCTTTGTTTTTAGAGCCAACGTAAGTTATAAATATTTTCGAAATTACTTTTTGGAAATAAGTTTTAAAAGTGATACATTGAACTCAGTTAATACATAAGATTTTATTTTTTACATATTTTTAATTATTCTTAATTATTTTAGTATTACACAGTTGTAAAAATTAGTATGTTTTCTTTTTACTTAGTTTTTAGAAATGACCGAGTCGCATAGATAAAAGAATAAACGTAAGTTTATAATAGACGGCATCTTATTTTGCAAAAACCAGACTGGATTCGTCCGAAAATGAAACCATTGATTACTTAAAGTGGTTTAACGACTCAGAGGCGCGGCTTAACGATGTCTTAACGCGAGCAGTCATTATCTGGAGCCATTGATCACCACGATTAATTCTATTGAGCTCTACAATTTATCTACCGTGATCGGTGGTGTGATGATCTGCGTCGGAATTTCGAAACGATAGGTTGCCTTCTCTCTGTCTCGTTCTCTCCTCTATTTCACTCTGCACCATTCTCTTTCTTTTACTCGTCATCCCTCCCTTCTGTCTCTACCCGGTACGACGACCGGGTTTAGGAGAGGTTATCAGCCGCATTAGACGAGACGACGAACTCTCATGCTCCTCTTCTTCCTCTTTCCTACTGTGCTTATTTTCTTGTCCTCGGCAACTAATCATTAAAAAAAATATTCGTAAATCGATTATGTAGTCCCAAATTTTCACGGGAGAGAGAAAGAGTATAAGAGGTGCATTTATATAAAACTATAAATATAAAACTCTATAAAAGAAAGGAATAACAAACTTGAAAGATAATTATAATTATTATTGCAAAGATCTTTTGATTTAATCTGATTTAACGTCTTTAAGTTTAATCGTTGGCTATTTAAAAAAGCCTTATCAAAAAAGCTTCTGCATTCTAATGGGATGCATATGTATAGCATTCTATTTTTTTTTAATTTTGAATCTTGCGAATTTTGGACTCGTACCTACTCATTGTTCATTTTCACTGTCCACTTCAGGCTCTTAAAAGTCTAAGACAAGTGCATTGTTTGCATTTAGCTCGAAATAGGAAGGTTTTAACCTACCTATTTCAAGATCAATGAGAAGAAAAACTTATATTCCAACAACAAAGTTGTACTTGTCTTTATTCTGCGTTTACTGATTAAATTGCAGACACTTTTTTCGTGGTAAATTATAAAATATCTTATTTATTGAAACTGAAGCAAAAAGCTGCAAATATAATAATCTTTCTACATTAAATTCTAAAAATAATTAACCATCAACGTCTTTTGAAAATTCAATTACAGTTCCTAGAAGTTATATTTATTGAGATTTTTTTATGTGATTGGTGTTCTATGACCTACAATATCTCAAAGTTTGAACAAATTTTTTTATGAGACAATTTTTGATAAACTGTGTTGTGCGTGATCCTTTAATAAAGTTAATTCTACAAATTTTACTGTTTTCAGATTAATAAAATTTAAATTGGTTTCCAACGTATGCCAAAAAAAGTCAAACCGGTTTTTTTTACAAGGCAAATCGAGAATACTCGTGTTACTTTCGCTCGATCTTACGGTATCGCACGAAAATCGTCAATCATGGAACCGTCTTTTTATAGGAATCTCTCACGTTTCGATATCAAATCGGTCGCATCCACCTTGCCCGTCTGCTAATTCTCGCCATTCGATAATTCTAGCGTCCCTTACCTACTCGATTCAGCGCACCGAAGGAAAATGAACGAGGCAGGAGCGAGGCGGAGAGGTACGAGAAACGATATGCAGATTTAACGTTGTGAGTGACCTTTGTCGGTCATTGCACGTTCCATCAGATATAGCGTCGAGTGCACGTGTACTCTGTTCCGCAGTGGACGGTGCATACCAGAACCAGACGCAGTACAAGATACAAGGAGGTCTCGCGGAAGAAGGAGAGGGAGTCGCACGGAGGTCCATTGCGGGGACCGATCTCTCATTAGCGGTCGTTCGCTTTATTCACCGAGACCCGAGCAAGAACCGATTAAAGAGTCGATGTCCGCCCTTCGTTCTTTTCCTCTCTTCCTCTCCGTAATCGCTCTATCATGCTGTAGTGTAGGCATGATGTCTAACATCTATATACAAATTTATTTGCACGTAACGTTACGTAGCAATTTAAATTTGAAATTCATCTTATAGATAAGTCTACTGCTATTTCTGTTTCTGTTAGATTATTACGTAGATCCAAAGCAATATTCTGATTGGTAAATTGGCTTATTGGCTTAAGTTTAATGCCTGGTTTGTGCTTCGATCTTAACCCTAAAATCCTAAAATGTAGCCAATGGAATACAGATTTCAGTTAGGACCAATTAAGACTGGCAGTCTTATTGAATTTTAGGATTTTAGGGTTAAGATCGAAGCATAAACCAAGCACCAATTTTACGATTATTGTTACAGAATTTTGTTTGCGATAATCTTAAGGATTAACCTAAAGAACAGCAGTTCAGTTTACAGCATCATCTCCTCTCTCTTTCTTTTTTGTAACTCTTTTGTAACACTATGAATTAACGGTTAATATTTAAGAAGAAATTGATGAGAGAGAACCTTGGGTTAGTGTTTTGAAATTAAGGGTAGAAATAAAGTTGCACGGTCACACGAGGATTGGACCATTGTCAACGGATAAGCGAATGCCTTCGAAGAAGTTCGATGGCGAGAGGTCGGATATCATCAGCAATGCCATTGCGCTGTAGATAATTACAGCGCATTCGCGTAATTATCATCAACGTGCCTCACGTTTGCGTGCCTCACGAGTGCGTATAATTCGTTGTTATAAGTGAATCCCAAGAGTGCATTTCGATTACTGTGCAACGTGTACGGCCGATCACGTTTCAACCTTCTCTTTACTCACGTGTCTCTTCTTCGTCATCTTCTCCCATAATTTTTCTTGCGTCTCTTCCTCCGCACAATCCAGTTTGTTTTACGGCAGAGAGAAAGTAGCGTGTTCGTCATATATGTTATCATATGGTGGCTATGAATTCTTGAGCATAGCAGCCCCTTCGCGTATATAGCGTACTTTCATTATAATTTTTATGTGATTTTCTGTAGTGTGCAAACGGATTCTGCTTGCATCAAGGGCGATCAAAGTACTCTCGATGTGTGACAAATCGGTGATTCTAGAAATAAGATCGACATGATTAGAAAGAAGATGAAGGAATGTTGTAGAATGTAGATGATGATAACGATAATATTTTGTAACGGTATTTGTATTCTAAAAATTCAATGAAAATTAGATTTAGTATCAAAACTGCTGACTTTTGTAGGCCCATTTTGATTGCACTGAGATACGTATTAGAGGCTATAACGGACAATTAAAAAAATAGGGAACAGGGAATATGAATTTCAACTGATCAAAAATCACGTATTGTGGAATACATAGTTTCTGATAGGTTCCTACAGTTATTGTTAAGCGGCGTCTAAGATTTTAAAGCGTAAAACTTAAGCTTTAAGCACTAAGCCGCAAGAAATTGATCAATTACAATCAAATATTCGCCTCACATTCGATTGTGATTGATGAATATGAGATGAATATGAGATGATGTTTTCTTTATCTCTGTAGAGGCAATTTGCATGATTTTTGGTCCAACTAAATAGTAATAGATACTTTGATCTGCCAAGAAATTCTCTATCCTGCAGTCAATTAGCATATTTAAAAAATGTGTTATACGACAAACGAAATAGTACTCTTAAATGTTAATACCAAAAGATTCAACTATTTATTACCGAGTTTTTTCAATCTAGCTTTCTAAGAGATTAAGGCGCATATTTACAGCTGAAACTTTGAAACGTGTCTGCCCAAACTTCTTCTAGCGGTCAGTAGGTCGATAGGAAATTGAGCTCTTCATCTTCTTTTTTTGCCTCTCGCATTAACTCGTACGCTCGGAACGTACCAAATAAATTAAATTCGGTCCGTAGAGACGCGATCGACGTACAAACTCGCACGTGATTGGCGAAGGCGAGCGATAGCTCTCACGTGAGCGAAGATAAGTGCACATACTTACTGGATAGTCGTAAGGTGAGCCGAGAAGGCTAGTCGTATGTATGTAAGAGCAACGTGTCGTTGATAGTTTTGTGTGCGTCTATGTGTGTACACAGTAATATTAAAAATACATTTAACGTTCTCTCATAAACGCAACTGACCTTCTCGACGAGAAACTGGTTGATTACGTGAAGTATTTTTACTCATGGTAAATATGAATGTATGTATAGTAAATATGAATATATACGTATGGAAAAATGTAATATTTAATTGATTACAAGTGGAAATTAGACCGATAAGAATAAATCGAATAAAAAAAAGAATCTTATTTTTAATGGAAACGGACTTAACAATATTTATATGAAAATTTTGCAACTATATTTTTTTAGATATATAAAGTTTAGATATATAAACCGCTCGCCGATTTAGTTTATCGAACTTAAAATAGTTGAAACGTAATCATAAATTGAAGCCAGATATCACAAACTGCATTGATCATCAATTTAATAACAATGCTAATAAACATCTTAAAACACTGCAAAGAATTATTACGAAAAATATTAATAAATTTTTTGTAGTGTTTTAAGATGTTTATTAGCATTATTTGATTAATAATTAATATCTATAATATTAATAATGTTATTTGCAGCTTCAATTTATAATTGAGTTTCAAGTTCTTAGTTAGATAAACAGAGTCGGTATACAATTTATATGACTAAAAAATATATTTGCAAATTTGTATATAAATATTATTAAACGTCAAGATCCGTTTCGACTAATATTAAGATTTTTTTCTGATTTGATATTTAATGGAATTTAAAATTATACTCTCATGATTGTTTCTATAGATTAATTTTAATGTCAATTTGGATATAACTTACTTTTTACTTTTTCTAGTTCTTAAAACTAAAAAAGAATAAAAAATAAGAGAGAGAGAGAGAGAGAGAGAGAGAGAGAGAGAGAGAGAGTTAGACAGATTAAAGTTAACTTATATTGATAGAAACGTTAGTAGACGCGCGTGCGCACGTGTATTAGTCTCTAGTTTTTTTCCAATTAATTTATATTTCTTTTTCAAATAATCGCAAAATATACATAGGAAAAAAGCCAAGAATCTGTTGAGTCAGATATTTAAACTTTTTACCTGAATATTGAAAAGAATTTTTTTGTAAAAAGGCAAAAATCTAGGCATTTAGCTAGGCGCTGAATGCAGAAATGTAAAGACTATTCTATATCAAAATTTGATTTTTATTCTCGCTATATTTTCAATTAATCCTGAGGTTGTTTTTTAAATAATTGTAAATTGCACGCACGATAGAGCAGATAATTTGGTTCGTCATGCTGAAGAATCTGTTAAGTCAGATAGATTTTTGCTTCATTGAAAAAAAGCACTCGATCGCTCGTTCCTGATTCGGCCAGTGATAATCAATATCATCGGAAAATTAATTGAAATACATAAAACGACAAGTAGTTTTTGCAGGAGAGCAGATTGATGTTGTACGAGTAAACGTAAAAATTATTTATCGAATGTAATTTTACTACAGAAAAAAATTGCTCATTTTAGCACAAGAAACAACTTTTTTCTTTAGCAAAATTGCGACCGATAAGTAATTTTTACAGGAGAGCATTTGTTGAAGCAACAAATAAGCGCAAAATTATTTATTAGAGGCAATTTTGTTAAAAGAAAAAGTTGTTTATTTAAGCATAAAGTATCACGTCTTGTACTTCGCGGGCGTGAATTTTCAAACACCCTGTATAAATAAGACGTAAAATGACACAATAACTTATAAAATATGTTTACAAAGTTTTATTAAGGAATAAGAATGATGAATATATATATATATATATATATGTAGTAATAAATAAGTAAATAATAAATAATAAATGATTATAATGATTAATAATTACAATCTTTTATATATATTACAAGTCTTATAATATGATGTACATATTTAATGTAATGTATTTATTGCATTTAAAATATTAAATATTGTTTAATTTTTAATTAGGATTAAAATTCTTATAAATGAATTTTTAAATCTTGATTTTTAACACCCGTACGGACACATAAAGTCGACAGCTTTCGACGTGCGTCGTCGAATATCATGGAACAAATCTTTGCTGTCGCAGCACGGAGAAGTTGTCATTTGGTAGTCAAACGATCCCCGGTTATCACTTTCGTCAACAGCTTGGCGACATTTAGTCCGATACTGTGGTCGATGTTACATCGTTTATTCTCTCCCACGATATATTTTATTTCGGAAAGACGATAGTTGTACGTACATTTACATTTTGGATTCTATCCTAATCGGCATTTATTTCGTAAATAATAATTATTTATATGTTTCTTTATATAAGATCGGATATATCTTCTTTTCCTTGCTGCAGATTCGAGTTTCGTAATTCCCGCTCAACCAGTTATAATATTATTCAAGACGGGCGTGGACCGGTGGACGTCGTGGCTGCTATAGTTTCTGTGGCAACAATCCGGTGTTGGCAGATTCGGTGAGTTTTATCCAACGTTATATTTGTTTCTCACAACTGAATTTTTCCCGCAACTTTGAGTTTTTACGCAACTGATGTGTTTTATATATATAATTGTTACGTTAAGGGAGGGGGGAGGCGGGATATCTACGTTTTTAAATTATAACTTACCTAGAAAGCATAAATTGTATAACATATAAAATACATTAACCTCCAAAGAACCTTACACTAATTATATGGAAAATTGAGTCCCGGTGAAATGAGTTAGTTTTCAAATATATTGTAGCTTATCATGTAGTGACAAAAATATTGTATACACATAGCTCACATAATGGATAGTTCTTGAGCTATGATTTACCAAAAGTGTAAAACTTGTGCAAAATATCTCTCAAGAACTATTCATTTCATTATCATTATTTGAGTTATGTGTATATAACATTTTTCGCATAGATCACCTGCGATCCACGCAGCACGGAATGTGTTTAACAATTGATCGATAATTTATATCAGCCACAAACAAAGCGCAGCGTTACATTAGGTCCGTTCGCGTTGTTGGAAATTCCGATAAATTTTTGCACTTAAAGCGAGATAAATACATATTTAGAGTTGAAGAAAAAGAAGATACAGAGTAAAAAAATGTAAGCAACAAAAATAGACCTAATTATAACTGTTGGAAAATCTCTACTGTTATAGTCTGGAAACTCGAAATATTTATTATTTATTAGACGCGAAGGGGTCAACGTTATAAACAGATAAAAATACGAAATGCTGTAACTGCTAAGCATTTGCGAATCGAATCGATGGTGAGGACTATAAAAATCGAGCCATTGGCGCGCCATCGAAAGTAAGCTTCCTTTGATTCATCGCCGGCTCATCGGCACGTGTCTGGCCACGTGTCGGCCTATATCGCGTAGTCGCAGCACGGAATCGTTCCTTATCCTCTCCGTGATTGTGAATACGTGTGCGCGTGCCTCGCTAATGAGTTAACTTTACACAAGTGCGTACGTTGCACCGGCGCGGAGCGAGCGCAGAGAAAGGTTGTGTTTATCATTCGCCTCTGCTGTTGTGACATTCCTGGAAGCTGGAATCGCGTTCCCTCGATTGAGAACGTTCACGATCACCGAGGGATTGTCGGCAGGCACATTCACGTAATTTATTACATTCGCATGACTGCGCGCGTATCTCGCGCGAGAGGATTTTTCGCGGAATGCGGTAACGATTTAAATAGCTCGATTATAAAGTCGTTAATCGTTAAGGAAAGGTCCTCACCGTCGCGTCGTTTCACGTACGGCTATAGATCCGCGTAAAAATTACGTAACGAAAGAAATATATATATATATATATATACGTATTGTCACGTTCTTTTTTGCCAAAAATAAAAAGTGCCATCGTTGCGCTCAAAAATATGATTTTTGATTTGTGTGCAGGCGCAGTAGCAACTCGTTTCTATTGCTCCCTCTACATCACGATGATAGCCCTTTTAATTTTCCTCGGCGTATTTCTCATATTTCTTGTCTACGTATTTCGTAAAAATCGCAAAACGAATCGACTACCACCGGGACCATCCGGCATCCCAGTGCTTGGTTATTTACCATGGATAAGTTCGGAATGTCCTCACATATCGTTTACGGAACTGTCGAGGAAGTATGGTCCGATTTGTGGGCTACAATTGGGTTCTGTATACACAGTATTGTTATCGGATCCGCAGCTGGTAAGACAGGCCTTCGCCAAGGATGCGTTTACCGGCCGGGCTCCATTATACTTGACGCATGGAATTATGCAAGGACATGGTGAGTAAAATATATATTTTCTGTTATTATATAAATAAAAATAGATTACAAAAACGAAAGAAAATAAGAAAACATAATAAACATAATAAAAATCGCGGGACAAACTATAAAACATTAAATAAAACAAATGACTGATTGAGAAGTAAAAAAAGTAGAGAAGATTTATCAAAATTTGGAGGCAGAAAATTAAAATTTCTAATTGCAATATAGGAGAAGATAACAATTTTTCTTTTAAATTTTATCGATATAATAGTAGGAGATAATAATGTAGTAGATAATAAAATAGGATATAAGATAACTTTGAAATTTTATTGATCCTAACAGCATAGACATTCAAACGTCCTAATGTCGTATGTCGAATGTCATATTAACTGAATGGAACATCATCAGGATTGTGCTTATTATAGTCCAGAAACTTGTTAAGGATGTCCTGTAGACTATCAAATAAGCGTCTCAGTTATATTTTCTATATGTACACCCATTGAAAATTCTAATATAAAATCCTAATGATGTCTATCCTCAGCTAAATATTCCTGAAATATTTATAAAATGTTTCTTAAAAAATTCCAAAATAACATTTCAAAAATATAGTGGAATATCCCGAAATATTTACAAAATACAGGAACTAGTTGTCATTTTGCGAGATGTACATTTATTCACCCTCTGAAAAAAATGATAACTGAAAAGCAATGCATTCAAATATAATCTTTAAATAGTTTATTCATATATCGTTACATATTTGGAGAATGTTGCATACACACTTACTCTCAAAAAAGTGGTACACTAAAAATTTAGGGAAAATGTATCAAATTTCAAATGATTATTATCTCGGTAAATAATAAAAATATTTAAAAAAATGCAAAATAAAGTTCCAAATGATCACTTTAAAAACAATTGAATGACAATTGTGCTCGTCCACGCTCCATTTTTATCAAATAACAAAATGCGGTTAACAAAATGAATGTCAGAAAGTGCAAAATCGATAATTAAAAATCTGAGCTTGCTAATGTTCAATAACGACATTTCCGATCAGTCAAACTCTATGCAGTCTATGTTGGAAAGAATTATAACCGTAATTTCAGCTAATCATTAAGTCGTTTCGCAACCCGAACGAAAAGCCGTAACGAAAAGGTTTCGCATAGAAAGACTAAACGAAACATTGTTGGAAACATGTGTTACTTCTCTGATAGCTTTGTGAAAACGAATATGATCAGAATAACGAATTATTCTGTGGCAATACAAAGCGGTCCATGTGAACGGATCGGCGTTTTTTCTTCTGATCTCGTTCGATTTTCATTTGATTTTGTCTTAAATTTTACATACATGACCATTTAGCGGCAGTTCTAGAATATCAGAAAGACCATGAATAAGTATATGTCACGGACTACGGATGGATATTTTTACTCAATTGCTGTCGATTAAATACTGGCACAATAAAAACGCGTTTTTACACTCGATTAACCGAATATTAACCGAATGTTATGTACTTGAGTCAAAAGAGGAAGCGGGAAGAGATGAAAGTGCGAAAAGAGAGAGAAAAGGTTACATCTATTAAATCTATAGTGTCTAATTTAATTTAATTTAAGTCGCCACTGCTCCAATCATATATATTAAATCAAATATATTAATTTCTATTAAAATGATAATTAAATTTGACATTATATCATGTCAATTTGATATATAGTGTCAAAAATAACCATTATTTTATAAATTCAAGTGATATAATTGAGTAGCAACATAGTGGCGATTTACATTAGGTATACCGAATGCCAGTAAAGAAGCGCAGGTAGAGCAAACATTCCAGATCAATACTGCCATCTCTTCTTTAAAGGGTACTCTCAAGTAGCTTCTCTTTTCAACTCTTGTCGCTCTCTCATTCTCTGATAATACTATTTTCCTCCATCTCCTCCTTTCCTATTATTCTATACTCTTCATTCTCATTATCGTATTGTCTGCACTTCGTCTTCTTTTTTTTCCTCTTTGATTTTCCTATTCTATGTTCCTTTTCCTTCCTTCACGCCCTATTCCGAATAAGCAAGAGAGTCAGTCAAAGTCTAAGTACTTATAATGTGAGTTTAAATATTCTCGTAAAAAATTTTGATCACATTCGATCTGCAGTTTAAATATCATCTTAATTGACTTTCCTAACGTACAACATCATATTGCAAACACATGATGAACACGACTCGCCAACAGAAGAGGTAACAATGGAGCGATCATAATGAAAGGTCCATTGTCATGATTGGACGTTACAGACTACGTTTACACGGCTCGATTTATGCCGAAGTTATAACATCGTTGTTATAACTTTGGCATAAATCGAGCCGTGTAAACGTAGCCACAGTTCTTCTAACAAATAATGATATCGTCAGGTAGATCAACTAACCTACTAATTAAGCATCTAACATAGCCGCGGTTCGATGTTTTAGGATTCACAAAAAAAGAAGCTAAAATACTTAAAAATCGAGGAAAGAGCATGAAGTCGACTCGGTATCGGTCCTTGCAGGAGATTTCGAGAATTACTTCCGGATGACGTTCGTCTCTACCGTTGTGTCTGCAATCGTTAAAATTGTCGACCTAAAAATATTCTTCTGCGTTAACCTGACATGTACGAGTACGCATAGTGAAAGTAACTTTGTGAAGACCCTCGCTCGGGTGTAAACAAGAAATGAATTTCTTTCAGCGTACCGTATTTGCTCGCAACGTCGTTTAACAGCATTTGAAACATTCTCGTAAAGTCGTTAGAATACGCTTCAAAGTAACGCATAATTTTCATCCTAAAATCTATACTTCAACTCCACTTTGTTGAATTTTTGTTTCTTGCACGTAGTTGCGGATCTTTTAATATCTACCGCAGGAAATACTTGAAATAAATATAAATACGCGAAGAATTTTGTATTAGATTGATCAGAAAGTTTTTTCATATTTTCGCAAAAAGATACTTTCTGACTAACCTGATATTTTAATTTGTTATTTTAATTTAAAGACATCATCTATTAGTATAAATATTTTTATAATAAATATTTTTAAACCAGAAATCATATTAGTTACGTCAACATCGAAAGTGTCATACCTCTCCATGCTTTTGACTGCTTATTTTTTGAGTTGCATTGGAAAACGCCGGCTCCGAAAAGATGCTCGGTGGTTTATCATTGCTTTCCAAGAGATGGCGATCAAATAAAATTGAATAGGTCCTAATAGATCCACCGTCAACTCCAGAGATATAATTGAGTAGATCCACGTTCCGAAGAGTTAATATTGCCTAGCGTGCGATGATAAGAATTAATGTACAATTATGTTTACGCAATTGCTGCAATTGGGAGGTATTGCAATACATTATGCTGCATAGAAAACCGCATGTTTCGCCAAGATGTGGACTATGAAGGAGAATAGAACGGTTCGGAGTTTATCTAGATGTTCCGTTCTTTGTGATAACAAGACCTCTATAAGTGCCATTACAATTTTCGATTTACGATCGAACGTTACTGATCGTGACATGACATTTGATAGCGAGTTCTCGTATACGAGGCTTCGAGTAACTCCGTTACTTGAGATATATGGATTCACAGAAATACATGATAGATGAAAGAATATCGCGAAGCATCTCGCCTCGCTGGATTTTTTATTACTCTATATTCCATATAGAAATCGACCGAGTTTGGCGCGTTCCATCGATGTTCATCGGATCTCAGAAATCACAATTAATATCGCTCGCCGTAAAGCTATCACTAGTCCCTGATTTGTGTTACACGGCCTTTGTTTCCAGACGAAAATAGGGTTACTCGAACGGTCATAAGTTTCGGCCGCCAGCTGAAAATTCGCCGACAAGGCCACAAATTCCGTCAGCGACGGCGGCAGCGAGCCGAGCTGAGCAGAGTCGGGCGATACTGTGCCGTGCCATGCCGAGTCGAGCGAGACGATAATTTCACGGCAAAGTGTACCACGGACCTGGTGGTACCTTTACACCTCGTTTCGAAAGCTCCCATTCTCCCGTTCGCGATCCTCCACCGTCTTCAGCGCGTTTCCCTCTCTCCTTCTTTGCTCCCTATGCCTCCTTGTCTTATTTCTTCTTCATTTCTTTCTTTCTTTATTTTTCTCGATTTACGATCAAGCGCCCAGTGCATACACGCACGTGTACGTGAGCCTTCAGCGATATGTTTACGAGGCGCCATGCCTTCAAGTCAACGGCCCCGTGATTTCTCCATTCATTTCCTTCGCCGCTATCGCTTCTGATCTTTTACATGTGCGCCAATCTAGCGGCGTGTCGATAAATACTCGAGCGCATCACAAATTGAGCGCGGTATCGATCTTGGGCTGATATTTTTGGGATTAGTTTAAAACGATTGGGAATTTGAATTTAAAAATATAGATTCGTATTAGACTAGATATTTTGGAGCTCAAAACGAAAGAAAAAAATCCTCTTAGTAACAAAAAAGTTTCTTTTACAGCATGTAAAATATAATAAAAAGTCATATTAATTATTGTACTAATGTAAATCACATATACGTTACAACATACAGTGTTGTATTACATATATGCAGTATGATACAAATGACTGAACATAGTTTTATGAAATATACTATTATTGAAATAATAATAAAATCAAAATGTACATGTATAATATATATACATGTTAATTTATATAGATAATATTAAATAATATTTATTGTAAAAATTCGTAGAAAATTTACTTTTTCATTCAAAGTAATACTTTTTCTGCTTGGATATTTGTCTGAAAAATTATCAATTATTTTATCAATATTTATATTCTTACATATTTCATTTTCATTTAATATACAACGAGTGGGTGATTGTAGCCATCGTTAGTAGCAAATGAATTAAAATATATAAAAATGTATATTTGCCATTTTTGCTTTAAAATTTTTTTACATGAAACAAGCACTTTCGGTTTTGGATTCTATTATGTATTCGAAATTTGTGCTATTATTTCTGCATAAGCGACTCGATGATTTTAATAAAATCTGTTTCTTACATACAATATTTAATATCTCGTATTTGTATAATCATTAGATTTAATAGTTTAAAAGTTACATAAAAAATTTATTTAATAATTATAACAACAAATTAATAAATGAATAAGGAGATAAGGAATTGAAAATTATTTGCATGCAGTTTTGTATATAGAATAAATAATAATAATGAATAATAATGTGAAATTACATGTGAAATTATTTTACAGATTTTTCTAATTTAATTAAAGGGGAATTATCAGTGATTATTTCAGATTGATTGTCCGAAAGTTATCGGCGCGCAGTCGTGTTTGAAATAAATTTATTTAATAAATACATAATAATGAAATATCCAACTTCGATCGTAATTGGCTGTCTCTATTATAGTTTGATTTATTCATATAATAGTTTTGTTTCTAAAGTCTTAATAATGTGAATTTAATTTTATGAAAAAGCAGATCGGTCCGACTGAAAAATTATTATTATGTATACATATTGTATATTTCTTATTGATGAAAATTTTGTTACTTTTGTAAAATAAAGTAAAATAAACTGTGGAAAAAAACTGCAGAAAAAGCCATGTTAAAAATAAAGCAATTTAGAATCCAAAATGAAAGCAATTGCAACAAAACTATCTCAGTTTAGACGTATGCGATGAATCGAATTTGTAATGCACGTTTAAATTCCATGCAGCTACATCCTTTGCACGTGCATCCTCGCGACATTGAAACGCTTCTGCTTACCTTTCACAAGAGACTCCTGCGTTCGGAGAGTCTTCCTCCACTCTTTGTGAATACCCCTCCAAGGCATCCAAGAAAGATCCTCCCGCCGGGTTTCCTTTCTTTCTCTTCATCGGATTAACGCTCGGTGGGGAGATAAGCCACGCCTCAACATGTACTGTCGACAAGTACATATTTCGATGAATATAGTATGATACATGAACTTTCGCTAAACTTAGACGACGAGTATTCGGCTCGACAGGAAAGGGAGACTCTCTGAAATACCTAACGCTCGTTGAAGTAGTGAGCGTCGGGATTAGTCAGACAAGTGACCGAACATTGCCAACCGTTACTACTGACAAGGAGAATCATCACGCGTAGAAATTACGAAATCAAAGTATCAATGAAAATGCATTGTCACTTTTCTGCACTTTCCGACAAAGCTTGACGAAGACAATAACTTTTCGTTTGTATTTCTTAATATTTAAATTTTATAATTTTCATAATCAAATAATCTGTAAAAGAGGAAGGAAAATATATTTATTATACTTGTGTTTGTAGACAATAATGAAATAATAATAATAATAATGTTGTAATCGTTTATATGTATAATATAATATAAAATAAACTCCATAATTTGTGAGATACTTACACAGTTATTCAAAATATCAGAAATGTTGCAATTAAAATTGATTACATATTTTGTAAAATCGATCTCTTCAGCAATAGATTTTTATGTTATTTAAATACCTTAGTATTCAATGTTAAATGCATTTCGAAAAAATTTCTTGTGTGAAAACTACTTGCAATAGAGTAAGGAATAAATTCTATTCTATCTGCTAAATATTAGTTATCAAATTTTCGAAATGGAATATTTTATTTTCTTTTTATTAAAAATAGTAAAGTATTGACTCTTTGAAATTTGTTTGCGTAAATAAATCTTTATTCCAGTTTCTCTTAAAGTACAAAGTATTTTGAAAATTATGCATATATGCATATTTCTCGGTTATTTATGCGACTTCTCCTCTGACTTAATCGCGGCTAAATTTAAAGAGTACCCTGTACTCTTCAGCTCGACAAAATTTTACGAGAGAAATACCGTACATAAAATCGACGATGGCAATGTCTACGTGACAGATGGACATAGGGAAGAGTACTGTGACGCGTGTCTTCTGACGGCGCAACCAGTGATTATCCGACAGCGCGTTTACACGCGCCTCTTTATGGGCGCGCTCGCATTTCTTATGCGGTCGGCAAACTGGTTGCCCCGCCACGGATAATACCGTGCGTAATAGCGTTAATTTATTATAGAGCGCGCCGAGATAACGCGCCGTCCGTAAACATATTACGCAAGTTTCTACTTGCGCGTCGCGTAGGTATCGCATTGCCGAATCGATCAACTAATTCGAGTCTCATAGAATTATATTAATCGTACATTGGAAATAAAAAAGAAAAGATACATGAATTAAGACGAGAATTATCCTATATATATTTTATAAATATTACGGTATTATTTTATTTTTGATTGTTTTTGATTGTTTTTGTGCTTAATTTCATCATCTTATTATATTTGCTATCTTATTTATCTGTAATCTATTCTGCTTGGACTTCAGCAAATCATCATTTAATTTAGTCGTTATCATAAATATATTTTAACAATATATATAAATCATGTTTAAATTAATATCAGAAATAATACAATATATAGTTATAATGTACATATTAATATAATCTTATAAACAAGCATATTATTTTACCTATTTATATATATTTTTGTGTTATTATTAAATTAATAATGATAAATTAGAGATTTAAAAACATATAGTGTTTGAAAAGTAACGATAAATCTTTTTGACAGGAAGAAGAATGGATTAAACTGAGAAGAAAAGTCCTCTACCATTTTGCAATTTTCATAATAGTTAACAAGATATCAATTGCTAAAAATTACCGAAGATTGATTTCCAGTAATTTTTTTACTCAAATACTATCAACTTTACAGAAAAACTGTAAAAGACAAAAATTGTTTATTGTCTTCTCACAAAGCTGTAAGAATTTTTTTAGAATTTTTTAATATTGTATTTCCTCAGGTTGCTAAAAATAAGAAAATGCAGTACTAAAAAATTGATAAAAAATTCTGAACAAATTCGTAGAATTTTATGAGAAAAAAATTAACTATTTTTGTCTCTTGCAGTTTTTCCGAAAAGTTGACAGTATTTGAGAAAAAAATTATTAAAGACTATAATATTCAGCAATTTTGAGTAATTAATATCTTGTTGACTATTGCGAAAATCGCAAAATAGTAGAGGACTTTTCGACTCACAATCAGTTTAGTCTCTCTATTCCTATACAAGAGTTTTATCGTTATTTATCAAACACCCTGTATATATACTATATGCGATCCCTTTATTAAAATTCGCACGAAAAAAAAAAATAAGAATATGAAGTCTAAAATGGTCTCAATAGCCGTATTTCTAGGAATAGGCTTGTTCTAGGAAGTCATTTTAACTGAACCTATTATAATGAGCAAATGCGATAGAAGATAGGAAAGATCGGAAATGCCGTGGATATCGTTGGCAATCCAGGTAACGGAGAACAACCGGTAAAAGAACGCTGGCGGTGCGGACCAAAGTATTAATAGACTTCTGAGAAACGGACCGAAAGTGAGAGTGATGTTAATCCTTATAAGACACGTCTATCGGAGATATCAGGAAATAATTGACTGTTTCTCGCATTTAGATGAAGTCTTATAATAATACTTGCAAAACTGCACGTTGCATGTAAAATATTCTTTGCTGGAAACAATTTTATTTTGTGACACTCCAGTTAATATCGATAATAAATTTCAAGACGCTTTTTGCAATATCCGTGCAATGGGTATTGCAAAAAGCGTCTTGAATATATATCATAATTTTGCAACAAAAATATTGGAATGTAGTTGCAAAATAAAAAAAAAGTATGCCATTATAAGTAAATTTTATTTTTACAAAATAATATTATATGTAAAAATAAAAAAGTATGAATTTTAATTCAAAAAAGAGTGTTAAAGAGTGGTAGACATGGATTTCGTAATGTAAATAATTTGCTGTTAATCTCGATAACAAATATAGAAAAATTGAAGATATCATCGTTGAAGCTAATTACATGACGGCATTCATCATAATTATAACCTCTGTTAGAGAGCGATTAAATGCAATGTGGGGATCCCAGATTGTCACATTACATTACACCTTGTACAGTGAGGGCAAGGTGCGCCGGTGGACGAGGTTGGAAGAGGAAAGAAGGGGGGGAGACTTGATCTTGGAAAATGATAGATCGTCGCCGCCACTCTCGTTACCGCGGTGCATCGACCTGCATCGCGGTGATCGTCAAAAGTGTCTGATGCGACGGCGTTGGCCTTTAAGCGGGTCGACGAAACCTGAAATTCTCGACGTCCTTGGCGCTGCCGCTGCCACACAAACTGCAACACGATGGCTAATTTCGGCCGATAAAAAAAAGATTGCTCTGTCACGATTCACTTTTATAACATCGCGATTCGCTTAATAGGATCCTTCGACGAGGACGACCGACTTTTGGCCACTTATACCAAAATTGCTCAGGTAACGTCGTCGCCCTTTTCTTTCTTCAACGGTCAAATTTTTGTCGAAAAAAAAAATTAGGCATATTTTTCATTGACTTAATTGTCTCTTCTGATGTCGAATGTATATATTAAATATATTCAAATCATATTATATTGCTATTATTGTTAAAATAATATTGCTAGTAAGCTATAACATTGAAGTACGTACGATTCTTTATTTTTTTATTTAAAAATTTGGCTTTTCCGTTTATTTTTTAACAAAAAAATCATTTAAATAAGAGAAGTGTCGCTTACGCTCAGTCAAATGTTGGAATAATACATCTATATTGAATAAATTTATTTCAGTATATTAATTAATTAATCTCAGAAAGAACCTACAACACGAAATATAGCAGCAATATTATTTTAAAAGATTGCAATATTTCATAAAACATTGCTGCAATATTTAAAGAAAATTGCATACATATTGTTACAACATTAAGCAATATTTCAATAATTATTCTAGTATCATTAATTTATTAATTGTTAACATATTATTGTTTTTAGCATCATATTCCAAAATACATACGATAAAGTTATAACTAAAAAATATACGGGAGTCTAGAAAGTACATTCAAAAAAGGTTAGAAATCTCCAGGAGACTCGGTAACTCGATTCACTCCTTCTTACAGGATTCCTGGACTTCTGGATTTTCTCCTTAGACGTATCTCTCTCGTAGCGAGGCCACGTACTTATTTACCGAATTGTAATATTGCAACAATATATGGCAATATTTTCTAGAAAATATTAAAATTACAATATTTTACAATATTTTTGCAATATTTCCAATAAAATATTAAAATTTTAATATTGCAGTAATATTACTGCAATTTTTGTAATATTGGGCGCTATAGAAATATTACTGCAATATTGCTGCAATGTTTCGTGCTGTAGAGAAATATTGGTCACACACATCAGACTTTTTTTTTCTAAATTCTCAATTGAATTGAGTATACGCAAGATAAATCGGCAGACTTTTAATTTGATTGCACGTAAGCTTCTTCTTATACGGGTTCGAAGAAGGTAACGAGCAGAGGCAAAACATTCATGTAACGCGATGATCTAAATCGTGATAGAAACGTCGCAGTTTCATTCGGACTTGAAATACCACAGCACTGACTCAACGCTGCAGCGATGCGCGTGCAAAATAAACATTACAAGCGCGAGCTTACAAGAGATTATTCCCGCGCCTGGCTTATTACACGCGCGTGTAATACTGACGTAAGACGTCCGCGATTTTCCCGCTTGTTTTCCTCCTTTATAAACGCCGGACTAGGGAGGTGTGGGTGGAATTTCATTTTTTCTCTCATGACGATTTTACTGCCCCTATGCAATATCCTTGTGTCTCTTTTTTCATTCTACATAATTATTGACGCATTTACTATTTTTGTACAGCTTTCATTGTGTTGCCATTGTAAAGTTATTCGTAATGCACACCGTGTTCAACTTCCAGTTCTAAAAATTTGTTTATAGCGGGCGAACTTAGTTGTAAAAGCAAAGTGTTTTCTTAAATTAGTATTTTCCAATTATTAAAAAAACGCAATTTATATTAATTAATGACTATTTGTAATTAAAATAAATGGCCATCTCTCTCTCTCTCTCTCTCTCTCTCTCTCTCTCTCTCTCTCGCGTTTGCAATTTATACTTATTCAACTTTTATAAAAATAAATTATTTTAAACTAGAGTATTTCCTAATTATTAAAGAAAATGCAATTTATATCAATTAACGACTATATATTTATAATTAAAATAAATAGCCATCTCTTGCCCTTGCAATTTATGCTCTTTCAACCAACGATTACGTTGGTGTCGGGCCGAGTATTTGATCGCCGACTGCTGTTCGGGACCCATCAATCTTTTTCCGTTTTCGTAACGAGCTTATCCGCAATTGGGTAGGTTAGGCACGTCCAAGCAAACCCAAGACTGGCCGCGCCGATGCGAAGGACTTTCACTTTTATTGGTCTCCTTGAAGGAAGTTCTCCCGGTCGTCGACAGTTCTGCTCTGCATCCGCGGGGAATTACAGTTAGCTCCGCAAGGACGGGCCGACGGCCTCTCCCGTTAAGAGCGACAGAACGTTGCATGGACGACCGGCGTTCACATCGTCGACGACCTGTCACGACCTGCACGCCCGAAGGTTGTGGATAATCGTCTAAAGCCCCCCAGCTTTCTCAAGCTGGTGTAATTAGGCTGAGATGTATTATATCTCACATCTCGTAAAAAAGATCGTGTCAATCACGGTTTCCACGATATCAGAAAAAAATACAGTATTTAATGTCGGTTGATATAAAAAGTAAAATACGATAAAATATCAAGACCTCGTAATTTTTTTCTTGAATTCCATTTACTGATGTTCGATTAATGAGCAAATCAACAAACAAGTAGTTATAGAACGCGCGAATAATAAGATAATATATTTAAAACATACCATTTATCATATAATGACTTCATTTACAAGGCAAAAGTTTCAATGAGAAACATAAGTTAAACGGAGCAATATTTAATTGCTTGTTTAATAAGAACTTGATAAATGCGTTAAAAGAATTAGTTTCTTGATTTTTCTTGGAATTCTATACTTGCATTAATGAGGAAAGTAGTCAGTCAAGTATATTATTACATTAATCTGAAGAACAAATTCTTAAATTTTGAAAGTGCTTCAACAGTAAAAAGATAATAAATAATTTTTTACAGTTTTGAGCAGTGGTAACAATTCGCGATGTCAGATCATTACATAATAATAAGTAATAAAAGTAGCAAATTTCACTCATTCTGATCTTTAAGGAGCAATTCTTAAATCTTTGCTATTTAGTATTCCTCGCCTACTAGTTATTATTCCTTCGATAATTATTCTGACTCATCTATCGACTCTTGCAATCAGAAAATTGTTCGCAATTATCAGTATAATAAGGATATCGAATTATTTACTAGGCAGAAAAGTTGATATGACTGTCGAGATACACGATTTAAGAGAAATCTAAAAAAGGTACAGACATTTATTTGTATTATATTTAATTGTTTATTTATTGCATTTATATTTATTTGTTATATTTGTTATTTCTTTATTATATTTATTTAATTTTCTTTAAGATATATATTTATTTATATTTAATATAACAGATCTTATATCTTCCTGATGCTGATCGCGCAGCCAGCCTCAGGAATCTCGTGCATAGTTCGGAACGGTCGTGGATATTCGCGAAGGATCATTACCGAATAGTCACACTTTTCAACTGGCCGACAAAGCTATCATGGCATTTTAATGGCGCGCCATAAAATGCACGATCGATCGGTCGACTGTATTTGGATAGGACGACTATCGCGCGTCGCCTTCATCTCGCACTGCACACACTCGCCGACTTTTTGCCAGTCGAGGTGGAATGACCGGCCCTGAAACGTTCGAGCGTGTATATGCATTATCCGTCTCCGGTTTATTTCTAGCGGTTCGCGAATTCGTGGTGAGCGTCTCCTCTCCACGCCGTACCTGTACCCGAGTGATGTCATCCCCTGAAATCACCGCGGCGGGGTGTTTAGTTGCGTAAGAATCGACCAGCAAGGAGAGCTCATTGTCCGTAGTCTCCCTCCTTTCCCCCGCTCCGTCTGCTGCAGATGCGAGGATGAAAAACAAGCGTGCGTACTACACACACACACACACACACACACACAAAGTTAGATTTGTCTATATATAATCTTTCCCATTTAGTAATTTTTTTTCAACGTAATTTTTTTCTTCCACGTAATTTTCTTTCATATCTTTTTCTTCTTAAACATTTCTCATTTTTGCAAAAAATTCATAATATCTAGCATCTAACAATGTATTACTGGAACAATCAATTCCTAAAAATAAAGGAAACGCAATATATTTTGTTAGTTAGATATTTATTCTTTTGTTTCAAAGAATTTCTTTGGAAAGACAATAAATAATCTTGAAATTACTTCGATTTAACATTTATATATATATTGATGCTTATTTCTACAAATGTAGATTAATTTAGGTTTACTTACTCTTTATTTTTTTGTAATCTTCAGAACTAGAAGAAGGTAAAAAGTAAACAGTGTCTTGAGGGATGAATATACAACTAAATAACAAAAGCCTCATTTAATTTAAAGCTAGATCTTAATGCTTAAATAATATTTTTAATACAAATTTATATAAAATAAAAAAATATAAGTTAAACTAAAATTAAAATTAATCTATATCAGTAGAAACAAGAGATCTAAGTACTGTGACAAATAATCAAAGAATTAAAAAAGTTAATTAATACAACACAAACGACCAGTGTATGAAAACTGTAACATACGATATAATAATTATCTTTTAGATAAGATATATACAGCGCAAAGAAAATTTATTTCATTCGATGGAAAATTCAGTTAGATATATGCTGTGAATTTTATTTCTTCGTGCGAACGTAATTATTTCGATCAAGCAGCGAAGAGAGATTAATGCACATATTAATGCACGTGGCGCACCTGTGATCCCGGAAAGTTTTCTTGGCGTTCATTTAAATACGACACTGACCTATCGACAGAACTACCTCTTAGAACAAGCTGCGAATGATAAATAGTATCGCAAACACGCATCGCGCGGTGACCTGTTTATATCCCAACAGACTTTCATTATTTCTTCTCTCGGTGCTCGTCGCTCTCGAACGTGCAACATGACGAATTCTAAATTCACAGAAGTACTCGTCTCTCCCGATTCGCTTTCGTTCCTCGGAAATATGCGCGACCGAAAATCAAAACGGATTCCGTTTTCTACAAACAGTTGATTAAAAATCACAATTTTACTGTATGTGTACTTACTCTCGTTCGTCTTTTTTTTCTTTATATAATTGATAAGGCTATCAATTCGCGCATAATGTAAAGAAAGAGAGTAAGATCCAACGAGATACTATCTGACAAATTGCGCGCCATAGATCTCGATCTGTATTCCTGTGGCACGTCGGCCGTAAACCTTGATAATCTCATTGACCGATGATCAAGATTCCGAGATCATTCTCGCGCCGGCGACGCTCGCGTGTGATCTGGCTACAAAGTTGATGCAGCAAATGTACCTACATAAGCGACATACTTCATTGTTGTAGTACAGATGCAAACTTCGGCGCAAAGTCTTATCTCTTGATATTAATAATACTTTCATTATCTAGTATTATCTGAGTTTAAAATAAGAATAGATTATGAATACTATCCAGAGAATCGTATTAACATCTTACTTAGACGATTTTAAAATAAGAACCGACTATGAGTACCGATCTATATTTATAGTTATGACAAATTAATTTTATTATCAAATTAATAATATATATATCTAGAAATAAATATGATTCAATTTTTCTCAGAAAGAATAATATAATTTTGAAAATTCTATCGATTAAAAATGTTATTTTAATTAAAAATATTTTTATTTAATATAATCTGCAAGATTTTTATTGTGCATTTTCTCGCTTCTGTCATAATTTGCGTAGTGATAAGTGAATAAGATCAGTAAATTCATACTGAAATCTCTTTATACACAGTTGTTATTATCATTTAGTTTTTATGTTTCTTACTTGAAAAAATAAATACAAGATAAATATAATGAGGAAAGGGAATACACGCATACATGTATGTACCTATCGAAAAAAGGGAGATTGGAAAAAAATGCAATTAAAGGAGATAAACGACAACAGTTGGAAAATAAAAGAAAACGAGCAAATAATGCCAGTGGCAATGAACAGAGCCATATTAGCATCTTAAGATATTACTTTTAAGACAATTTTAAAGTAACAACGGATTATGAATACCGACTATAAACATAATCTACAATATTTTCATAATGGCCAGTATTTATAGTCCGTTCTTATTTTAAAATGTAATGTCTTATGTAATGTCTTAAAATGCTAATACAGTTCTTGTAATTGGCTTATGATATCTTAAGACTATATTTAAAACGGTCTTAAATATAAGATCCGACTAAGAATATTGGTTTGAGTCTAAAGATGAAGACTATCGCCGTTATATCTAATCAACGATCGCGATCGCTATTAATCGATGACTGCCGTGTCTGGTTTATGTTGTGAACACGCGCACGTCGAAGAGAGCGATGGTGAGTGGGTGCGGTGAGAGATTATTGTTTATTCATTCGAGGATTATCCTTCGGCGAGTTCAGTGGCTGCGCCTACTTACGGAATGACGGTAATCCTCTCGCTATTTTTTACATCCTCCCACCAAGCGTGGCTCACCTCCACATGACAAGAGGGAACGCGACGGTGGCACGTTTGGGTGGCGGTTTATTTATGGCTGGCGCGATTAAGGTGCAACAAGGATCACCTTCGTACAAAGGAAGAACAAAGAAATAAAACGAGAGAGGAAAGAGGAAATTTGAACGAGACTCTTATCGCTTCTTATTTCGTTATGTTCTTTGCAGGCATTATTGGCGCCCAGGGGAGCCTTTGGAAAGACCAAAGAAGATTTGTAGCCGGATGCTTGAAAAATTTCGGTATGACGAAGTTACCCAGCACCAAGAGGGACAAACTGGAGGAAAGAATCCTTGTGATCGTGAACGACTGCACATCGGTAAATTAAATGTCTAGGGTCTTTAACACAAGGCCGACATGTCACTAAATCTGCCACTAAACCAGTATGTCGATGACCGAATATTTCATTCCAGAAGAAATATTCAACTGCAAGTTAACATTTATTTATCTGGAAATGTCATCGCATTTAATGAAGCTATTAATTTTTGTGACATTTTGATGCCATCATTTTCACTTAACATAAAAACAAGCGCTCATGTACGTTATCGAAAGAAAAATTATAATTGACCGTTAGGAACAAACATAACAACATGAATTTGAAGTATTACAAATATGTTTTTCAAAATCATTCCACATTAACTAAAAGTACATGGACAATGAAGCAGCTGAGAATAATTATGTGACACCTTTCTAGACAATTCAAATTTGGACATAAGACGTCTTAAAGATGTCTTTTAGATATTATGCAGTCCATTTAATGTTACACGAAAAGAACAATATAAGTAACTAAAATATCTAAAAATTTAGTCGGATACACAGATTTGAAAATAATTTTATTAAACCATCAAAATAATTATGCGGAAAACTTGAGCATGATGAGCAATAATGCAAAAAGTGACATTTTAGCAACCAGCTTGAACGTCCTACATAATTATTTTGATAGTCCAACAAAAAATTATTTTTTGTAGCTAAGATCTGTAGCTAAATTTTTAGATACTTTGGTGAAACTGTTTTTTTTTTTTCGCTTTAAAGCATTTGTATCATCAAGTGGACCATACTCTATGTCATAAGATATCTTAATTTGTTCTTTTCTTAAGACTGTCTTAGATAATATCTTACGATGCTAATACGGCTTTATGATTGACTTATATGACAAGATTGTACTTAAGACGGTCATAAATATAAGAACTGACTATGAATACTGCTCTTAAAGACGCTTTTAAAATATCTTACGTTTCGATTTTGGACATGCATGCTATTTGAATCCTTTACTGGTATCTTAGAAACTGAAAAGACTTACTATGGAAGATGGATATGGTTGTATTGATCCATGCGAGATGTTTCATCATTATGTGGGTAATATAATAAACGACATCGTGTTTGGTAAAATTTACAAAGAAGATGACGAGATATGGAAATGGCTAAGATTCGTGCAAGAGGAAGGACTCAAGCACGTTGGAATCGCAGGGCCATTAAACTTTTTGCCGTTCTTCAGGTATGACAATATTCCTGATTCCCACGATTCTTCCCATCGATTTGGATAGCATATGATATGTTTTATACATCGCTAACGAAAAGTAAACTGCATTACTGTGAAAAAACTGAGTAAATTAATTTGCACTATTAATTAACACGTTGATGATGCGACAATGATCCATTCAACGTCTATCATGCAAATGCTGTGTTTTTCGAAGGCGATGTCTTTTGATAAACATGGAAAGATAAGCAACTGCCTTTTTGTACGTATACGCAAGTGATATGATAAATTGAACCAAATAGCAAACACTAAATATAAATCTTTGTTAAAAAAAAAAAAAAATAACGCAAAGGACAATTTTATTCATGCTAAATCATTATGTTAAATTTGCATTTGTAAATTAGACTGGAAGGCAATTGATAAAGGTTATAATTATAAAATCAAATTAGCTTATTCTAACGATGGTAAAGCGGATGTAAGATAATGTAATTACATCATTAATATATGAATAAATTGTAATTGTTGAGACATATATACATATATTGTATATTTCGAATTTCTATTTTACTTTTATATACATATTATATGCATGTTCTTTTTTTCTAGATTGTGTAAATCGATATACGTGAACAACATATCTCTTGACATATATAAATAAAACATACTTAAAAATTGAAATGACAATAGTATTTATTAAATTGCTTGTCAATTTAATTTATGATACTGTTACACTTATATAAGGGAAGTGCACGAAATATGATAATTGCAATTAGATATGAATTATATATCGTTGGAAAGGTTTTACTGAGTAGAGATCAGACAGTTGTGCAATATTTCGCTTGAATAACATTTCTAGAGGGTGCAATAGAATTATAGATGCATGGCCCTCTAAAATTCCGAAAATATTAAAATATCTATAAAAGATCAACCATACAACAAAAAAAATATATAAGAAACAAAGTTATTATACTAAGGTTGAGAACGTATCATACAGCAATCCTACGTATAATATTGAAGTATGATATCACAATAATTTCATAGATATGCGTGATCTGGTATTTTATAGTCTGGTGTTTTTATTTAGATAATTAAAACTTATTCAAACTTATCAAACGTTTGATAAAATAAAAAATATGACAAAAATTGTGGCATAACAAATTATAGAATTATTTTAAGATATAAAGTAATATACATGCATGTTTTGTTCGAAACGTTATGATTATAAATATATCTTTTTTCATTTGAATTAAAGTTCAATTTGAAAAATGACAGTATCCAGATAGTTAAGCCTACAGGAAATAAATTTTGAGCAGAGTCTGCTATATGCTAACTGCTATTTCTGAGGCCAGAAAGACAACTTTCAAACAGAGATTATTCCGTAAGTAAAATGTTAGCAGAATGTCTGCAAATTGGCAACAGAGTTGATCAGAGAATGTTAGCAATCTAATGCTCCATTTCTTCATTTCTAGATAAGTTGCGAATAATCTTATCCAAGAAATATCTTCATTGTAATCTGGGAGATATCTCTTGGATAAAGTTATCTGGAGGAAGCAATTGGGCATAACTCAAGCAGAAAAGCAGCAATCAATGAAAATTGTATCGAAATCAGCGACTACCAATGCGAGTTCTAATCGGGTTTTTTGCTTTTTATTTTTTTAGAGTTGAATCCATTTAGAGTTAATATTGGTTAACTTGGCAAACGTATTATAAAAAGTTTGTTATTATAAAAACTGTAAAAGTAACGAAAAAGGAACTATTCCATTTCCTGATAATTCGTATTCATTTGTGATTATCACTTCATGCACTTCCCTTGTTAATTGTGTTATTCACATATTGGTCTAATATCACCTATTGTTGTAAACTAACTATACTCAAGTTAATAATAATAAAACGTGCATTTAAAAGTTAAGAGATTAATTTTAATTCACATGATTTGGGAGTAAAAAAGTGGAGCAATCGCTGACGACCTTGACCTTGACATATGTTGTTAAGGTCATGACCTTGAGTAACAAGTTTTAGTCATTACTCGTTATTCATTAAAAAATTATTAACAAAAAAAGTATGAAAAGTAACGTTTTATTTCTGCTTAGGAGCGTACGACTTTCACGTGAAGTGACTTCCACCCCACCTCCCCTCTTACTTGGGGGCGCATCCAAAGGGGGTGAGAGTTGCTTTTCATGGAAAATCATTACATAAGCAAGGAAGGGTATAGTTTTTAATATTATATAAATATAGCAGAAATAAAATGTTATTTTTTTCAAATTTTTTTTGTTAATAATTTTTTGACTAATAACGAGCGACGGTTAAAACTTGGAGGTTGCTCCGGCTCATGACTTTAACAACATCAAGGTCAAGGTCAAGGTCGTCGGCGATTGCTCCCCTTTTACCGACTTGGGTGCTAAAAGAAAATTCTTTTGTTGGATTTTGTTGACTGTTTAGATTTTTGCCACGATATGGCAACGTAATGAAGTTACTTCTCGATGGTAAACTAAAAACGCATCAACATTATCAAACAATCATCGACGAGCATCGTGCTCGACCAGAGAAAATGGATAATTTCGTTGCGACTTTCGACGATGCAATGAATACCTATGTGAATAATGAACACTTCACACAACAGCAATATTATCATCTACTAGCCGACCTTTATGGTGCAGGCGTTGATACTACTTTCGCAACTTTTCGTTGGTTCCTCCTGTTCATGGCAGCATATCCGGACGAACAAGTACTTTTATCCATAAATTTGTTTCTTTTCATATAAGAGATATCTTTTTAAATAAATATTTTTCTCGATGAGGAAAGTTATCGACCTATCGTACAATCTCTTCAAATTCTATGTGTCCTTGTCTCTGTGCAGAAAAAAATTCAAGATGAAATGGACGAGCTGTTAGGACAAAAGTTACCCACTCTGGAGGACAGGCTAATCTTAATTCGAATACAGGCAGCCATTGCGGAAACGCAAAGATTGCGGAGCGTAACACCGCTCGGCATTCCTCATGGGACAACAGAGGTAATAACAAGTAACGTAATAAAAAAACAATAGCAAGTAACAACAGACTGAAACTACGTCCGCTTTTTTCATTCACGCGCTGTAAGCTTTATTCTATCTTTATTGCTTATTACATGTGGAAGAAAAATAGAATGCTTAGAGCGCGTGAGCACCTTGAAAGCGCACGCAGCTTGAAAAAAATTAACAAATTATGCGATGTTTCTCCTTAATAACTCAGCATACGCGAATATCCAAAATTGGGATGTCTTTAAGATGTTTTTAAAATATCTTATGTATGATGTCTGAAAGACGTCTTAATGATGTCTTTAAAATGTAGTCCATAATGTGGTCGCAGTTAAATCATAATATTAGGGCTATGGCACACAAAAAACTTAAGATAAGTAGAAGTAAGCAAGGAAATCAACATATTGGATTGGCTATTGCTTACGTTATGACCTTGCGAACTTTACAGTGATTGGTCAATTCGCTTACTGCTTAAGTTTTTTGTGTGCCATGGCCCTTAAAATCGCAGAGTTACGAGTTAGATCTGTGTTGATACTTATATAGATCGTTTGAAAAGTTTTGAGTCTTAACACGAGAAGATGACATTACTCATCAAAACCATTCCGGTATTACAATTGTACACGCTTTGAAAGATACAAATTACACTGTAAAAATTGTAGCCATTTTGGACGCTCAGTTATTGTTTGACAGGCATTGTGCCAGTCAATGTCAGTGTTTTTGTAAAAATGGAAAAAAATCAAATATCATGCCGTGATTAAATTTGAAAGGCAATACGTCTGTGCAAATTAATGTCGGATTGGACATTGTTTATGAGGACTCTGCCCTAGGGATACGATTTCGATTCGATCTTCTAAAAGATTTTACTTTACAAAAAAAAAGGATCGATTTTTTAATCGATTCGCTAGGATTCGATTTTAAGGTAGGTTCATTTAATAAGGGATCGATCTTCGAAGGGTGGATTCGAAAAGGGTGAATTCAAGATATATTTTGATATGTCATTTCATCCCTGTTGCTCACCGAATATTAAATAAGGATAAAATGATATCTAAAATTCTTTAACTGTGAATTCTGCATCGTACTAATACCGTTCTCAGATTTGATTCTGACAAGTATAGACATTTAAAAAGTTGTATGTTTTTACGTAATAACTATTATTGTATTTTTATTGCACTATTCAACAAATACGTTTTATAATATATACGATAAAAAAGATTTAATATTTTCGTTTAGCTCTCTATCATTTTATTGAAAATTAGTTCTATATACATATGTCGTATTACAAAGAATCCAAAGTTATAATATCATTGCTGTGCCTACACTGCTTAAGTTATCGGTTGACATTAATCGGATTTAATAATATCTGTAGTTACACAACTAGTAATTATTACTGACAAAATGTATAAATAAATAAATGCTAGTTAAATTCTAATTTATAACACCAATTGACAGTTGTTATAAAACCGCGTTTACATACGATATTTCACCGATTTACGTCAGTAGTTGATTTTCGTTAGAACAGATGTTAGTTTAAATCTAGATTTTTTAAATTAAAATTATTTTACTCGGTGGCAAATCAAAATCGTGTTTTAATTGTTTTTGTTGAATTTATACGATCTTACAATCAGTGAGAAATGACAATGGAATCAATATTGATTCGATGCTCAAAATCATCAAATTGACGTCGATTCGACATCTATTCCATTGTCATCTCACTGGAATGTTACTAAAAAAATTTTAATTGAATCGATCTCCAATAGATCGATTCAATCTGATTCAAGATTGATTCAGAGATCGAGTCAATTAATGGAGATCGCACATCCATACTCTGCCCCATTATTTGCCACCGTGAAAAGATGGACAGTTGAATTTAAACGTGGTCATACCAGCTTGATTGATGATGAGTGTTCGGAACGGTCAATAACTGCGACTACCATCGACAACATTAATAAAATTCACCAAATGATACTGGACCGTCGAATCAAGATTAGATTGATAGTGCTGTGGGCATATCGAAAGAATGTGTTTATCATATATTGACTGAAGATCAAATTAGGCATATGTAATCTAACCGCGCGTTATCACACTTGCTACTGTAGATAAAAAACGCATTCAAATTAATATTTCCAAGGCTTTATTGAAGCGATTTAAGCGAAATGAGTCAGATTTTTTGCGTTGATTAATAACTATTGTATGAAACTTGGATCCACTACTTCTCTCCTGAGACGAAGGAATAGTCAAAACAGTGGATTGCGAAGGGTGTCATCGACCGGGAAGGTGAAGGTGATTGTTTTTTTGGGATAGTTATGAAATAGTGTTCATCGACTATCTTAAAAAAGAAAATTAAAACAACAACGGGAGTGTACTACGCATCATTAATTGACAAATTGAAAGCAAAAATTGCGAAAAAACGGTCGCATTTGAAGAAAAAGAAAGTATGTTCCATCAAGATAACGCACCATCTCACACTTCGATGTCGTCATGACAAATTTCACGAATTGTGGTTCGGATTGGTTTACCTGTATTCACCAAATATCTCTCCAGCACCCATTTTTTTTCTATTTCTCAGACTCAAAGTTTGACTCGGAGGGCAAAGATTTTTATCGAATGAGAAAGTCATCGCATTCGTAGAAGCCTATTTTGCAGAGCAAGACACCAACTATTATTTGAATGGGTTAAAAGAGTGGAAGCATTGCTGGGAAAAGTGTATCGACTTAAAAAGATTATGTTGAAAAATAAAATTGAATTTGACCAAAAGAAATTTATTTTTATGTTACGCTCAAAACTTTTCAAATGACCCTCGTATATTTTAATCGCAATAAGTTACTGTCTTATGCGTCGTCTACAATATTCAAAGTAAGCTTAGTGTAAGAAATTAGAGTAAGAAATTGACCAATCACAATCGAATGTAAGAAAAATAATCGACTGTGACCAGTCAATTTCTTTAAAATAAAAATTGAAATAAACTCAAAACGACTTATATTCAGGATACACAACTAGGCGATTACGACATACCGAAAGATTCCATGATTATTCCATTGCAATGGGCTATTCATACAGATCCTGCGTACTGGCACGACCCGCTCTCGTTTAAACCCGAGAGATTTATTGCTGAGGACGGAAGCCTCATCAAGCCGAAAGCCTTTCTACCGTATCAAACAGGTAAGTTTAAATGGGAAAACAGAAATCTGATCTCACATGATACTGAACGTACATTGTTGTTTTACACAATGATAGGTAAACGTATGTGCGTCGGTGATGAACTGTCAAGGATGACATTATATTTATTCGCTGCAAGAATTCTTCATTTATTCGTTTTCTCCATGCCATCCGGCATACGCCTCGATTTGGAAGGCGAGCCCGGAATTACTATGGTTCCGAAACCACACCGCTTGATTGTTACACCACGAGAATAAATTTACATATATCTGTAACGATATTGTTTTTTTCTGTGTGACATCATTATATATAACAAAATACATTTGAATTTCAATTTTTGGAAATATTATATGTACTCTTTATTTTTTGTATATGAATAATATGCATAATTAACAATAAAAATAATTAATAATACCCTTTATTAACTCCTGTTTTTAAATATTAATTATTATTTTTTAATGCTTAAATAATATTTTAGTGTTAATTATATCTATCTATCTAGTTTTATGTGTACTACATGTCTGACTTTCATATAGTACTTGTAACTATTTCTTCATATCCAAAAATAGTAAAATTAAAATTATATTTATTGTAATATGACGTGTTATGCTTTGAATAATTGATTGTGATCTATGGAAGCGGAGGTTAGTCACTTGATTAAACAGCGAAGAAAAAAAAAGCATTTTGCCAATTCTCAATCAAAAAGTAGAGAAATATTCATCCTCCGTCTAATACAAAAAATATTGATGTAGTAATACATAAAGATGTGTTAATGTGTCACATTTTATCGGTAAAATAGCGATCTTGTCGGAGTTCGAACTCTTTACTTTAGGATCCCCTTAAACACAATCTGAAACTGTACTGGGGTAATAATATCACAAATTAAATTGTCAAATAATTGTACGCTGAACGAAGTTAAGAAACAAAACGCGCTTCGATTTTACGTACGTCTCTCAAGCAATATTAACGAGATCGGTACAGCGAACGTTGCAGGATGTCAGATGTGTGTCCGCGTGCCGGTTTATAGCGTGATTGCGAACCACAGCAGTTAAATTTCGACATCGACAAATATCTCAGACCGTCGATATTAAAAAGGAACGCTTTTTATTAAAAACGCACGGAGTGAGGCGAGTCGCGAGAAAATGTCTACCCTATGGAAATGGAGCGGCACTTATTTGCACGCACCTCGCTCGTATTTTACGCATTGGCGCATTTTTACCACCATGCGTTCTCAATACGAAGACACAAGCCCGTTAAAATGTCAACCACGATCACGGGCTTCGGGAGATGATTTTACATAAACCGCGCCGCCCCTTCGCTTAATACGCTCTTTCTCGGTGTCTCTCTCTTTCATTCTTCTTTTTCTCTCATCGGATTCATGAAATTCCGTCAGCGTTATGCAACACACATTTTTATCTCACAATGTAGCGGCCTTGGATGAACTACAAGCGCACCGTTCACCTACTGCCAAAATTGGCCGCGTTTCCTTCTACTATTCCTTAGTTGTCGAAATTG
>NW_017305569.1:5139851-5145115 GCF_001594115.1 Trachymyrmex septentrionalis | reverse complement strand
CCGTTCACCTACTGCCAAAATTGGCCGCGTTTCCTTCTACTATTCCTTGGTTGTCGAAATTGATTGGAATTTTCTTATATTATTTTCAAGACGTCGATATTGGCTACGTTTTCTTTTATTCTCTTGACCGCGCAAGAATATTGTAGAAAATAAAGAAAATGAAAGTCCTAAGGGCAATAGCACGCAAAATAATATAGCATAGCATCAGACTAACGACTATCCAGCATAAAGTGCCATATTGACTTACATAACATGCGTTAATTCTGGTCTTATATTAGCTATGCTACAGTGTACTATTCTAACTTTAAGAGTTTCTTTAACATTTTCTCTAAAAGGAAGAAAAGGTCAAGATTCCGAAATCGAAAATAATAAATGTATTGTTTCTTCTTATTTCTCGACAATATATTTCATGCATTTTAAATGTTATTGTGGAATTACAGTAAACATAAAATTACACAATACGCATAAAACAGCACTATAAAGAAATTAATTAATTTTATTTAATTGCCTTGTCAAATTTATTAATCTAATTTAGATTACATCTTTATTGTACAATAAGTTAAACAACATTTTTCATATCGATGACGAGATACATATGGAAATAAATTAATAACTTTTACTAAGAAATATTGTAGGTGTTTTAAAGTTTTTTTGGCGAAATATAATTTTGTAATAATGTGTAATATAACAAATAATTAATACAATAGAAATTTGGAACAAATGTAAGTATAGCTTACAAGATGTACGTAAAACTGATGAACGAAACAAAACATCAAATAATTCTTACATGGAACTTTTTGGTAGATCATATTGCGATAGTCGAACTTCTATCGGGAAAAAGATGAAGAAATCCAAACGATCCGGGTTATAAAAAGACCCTGCTCTAACATACTTTCAACTTTGTGCTGGGTATAATAAAAAAAAAAGAAAATAAACCACAAAACGCCTCTTCCTGCTTCATTGAGCCAAGCCTTGAAGCAACGGTTCTTCACAAACTTTCTGTCTTTACTGTGGCAGGCCAGTTGGCACTCGACCGACTCTTCGGCGAGAAAAGGCCACGAAGTTATATGCTGAAGCGCGAAGTAAAAGGGCCCCAACTGGGGCAGCAAGCGCCACGTGTCGCGGTTGCACACCTGGGACACCAATGTATTTTTCGTATAATACGATATTGCAGGAAATGCGCTATTATCAATGCACCGTCCCTGGGACGTATTGATGTGAGCTGACCTTACGTAACTTGTGCGCGGTTTGGGGCCACTTGACTCTCGTGTCATTAACCTTACCCGGCGTAATGTACTCGGCGATGATATTTCGTTAGAAACCCAGAACGCGCGAGTTTCTCTTATGTAAGCGCGCGCCAACTGTTCGTCCCTCGTTCTGCGATGCCACATGAATCTTACATACCGTACAATACGCGGAATTATTGACAGAGAGAAGCAGTAAATGATTACTCTAACAGAATTCCAAATTTTTCTTACTCTTCAAATTATAATATTTTTTTCAAAAATTCCAAGAATTATTGAAATTTTTAGCGTGAAAATATCAAATTGATGATTCTAGTTGACAATTGCGCTCAAACTATAATAAACCATTAGTTTTTACGACTTTCTTTTTAATCTGCATAGTTAAAGTAAAGTAATTAGCGAGATTGGAGCTATTCGTGAATGACTGTACGAATTGAAAAGTGTCTTGCCAAATGCGAGGCTGAACGGATCAGTGGAAGAGAAAGCTAGGTCCAGCTCAATACTCTTTCGTAGGCTCCAAGCAGAAGTCCTCCAGAAGAATTGAGTAGTAGGCAGGAAGGGATGAGCGCGCGATCAGAGTCGAAGGCCGATGATGCATGCAGCTGAAGAACCACAAGTTTTTTTTACTCATCCTTAAGAATCCGGTTTCCAAGACTGCAGTTTCCAATAAAGTTTTTCGCGGTAACGATCGATAAAGAATTCGATTTCTTGGAGTATTCGGCTGATGAACATTCGATTCGTCATTACAAATGATAATGTATGTTTCCTTGACATATTTAGCCAAAAATCTTCTTAGCGATATTTCTATGCATTTTAAATACTGTTATTTTGTTGCCAAGTAATGAAATAGTCTGAAAATACTCAAAGGATTATTATCTTATGCTGTAATTTTTGAAAATTTGCTTATAAAATCTTTTCAAAATTTTCGAAATGAATGTCAATTCTGATTTTGAATTTTTTTTAACGAATTCTTATTAATAAGAATAATAATATTTTTAGTTATTGTTGTGATAGGGATGAATAAATCGGACAGTCATCTCAATTATACATTTTTATTACAAAAGGAAGAAGAAAGAACATCAAACGTTCTTCGCTGTCGATAGGTGAACACAATACGGCATTCTGCAATTCACTCATGCTAACGTAAGATTAATTACGGTCTATCGGATACTTAAGCGAGGGAGCTTTGCGCGCGGGTCCATCAGTCGTCGAGTACGCTTAAATTTAAGAATAAGAGTACACATTTTGGACTCGAGCTTCTAATCTTAAGAGCGAGATCGGAACCGTTATACGCGGCTCCTCGCCGATTTTAGGATGCACAGCCTGAGATATCTTTGGGAAATCGGATTGGACGACGTCACAATGATTCATCGACCGTACATCCCAGGTCTCTTAGATTCACAGCCTCAGTCCGCGCTCGCACCCGAGCCGTGTGGCAATAAATCTGATCGGTCTAATATTCATTCTAGCATTTCCAAACGTTCATCGCACTGCGCAGCGCTGCGTGATCGTCGAATGGCAGATGTCGCAACAAAAATCTCAAAACGAATCTTACAACGACGACTTTCACGAAAATTGCTCACGGATTTAGGCTTGACCGGATGATTCGTGGATCAACTGACTTCGGAGCGGCTTATATTACATTGCTAGAAAAGTCGTTAAAAAAGTCAACACGATATTAGCATGAACGGTCTCGGATGCAAGGGCAATCTCGCATTTTTTAATGAAGCGGCACGTGATTCGCCTACCAACTTTATATTTAACATTAAAATCATTCAGCGTATACGCGATCATCAAACGTATACGCGACAATCAAAATTATTCTTATTTATTTATAAAAATATACTGTCTTTTTTCTCTTTCTTTTTCTATCGCTTACTGTTTGTCTCTCTATTTTAATCATGAATTACTATGATTATTTTGAACGGAAGAGGAGCCTCGGATAATAAGCTGCTATCCTCGTTCGTTCGTGGAGATCTATGGCGAATCGACGGCGCCCGGAAGAGCGATCGATATCGTTAATGTCGTTAAGCTCTCAACGAGACGAACGTGAGACTCTCCGGTGAGAGTGTCACGATTTAGTATAGTACAGCAAGGTTGGCGTTATTTATTAGGCACGAAATCAGTTGCATTTGAAATCGTTAATATCGTGAACGTAATGCTCAATATGCATACGAGAGATCCCATTGAGAGCCGATTTAGTACATAAATAAGTAAAATTGACGGTAAAACAGACGCGATTCTTTTACATTAATAAAATTATTTAGTAACTTTTACAAGCTAATAAATTTTTTTTTTTTTTTTTTTAAGAATCATCTCTAATTTCTAAGAAAAAGCTTTTTTTGTAAATTTAAAATTTCTATTGCTGCTTATTTTTAAATTTATAAAAAGATCTACAAATTTTGACATTATCCTAATATTAGGAATGTCAAAATTTTTCACAGTTTTATTTTACATAAAAATTTGGACAAAGCAGCTATTTATTCTCTGATAATTAATGTACAATTAAATATAATCTTATAATTAAGTAAATCTTACGGCTCACCAGCTTCGCGTGCGTAATGGATGGATTCCATAGCATCAGCACGCGACTTGCAGATTCTCTCTTTGTTTGCCTCTTCTGCGGCAATAGGAACAAGTACCGTGCTTTAAAGTTCGTCGAGGGTCTAATGGCTCCCAATGTTGCGCAAAGGTCCAGATACCTCGTTGTTATCGCAATCTGCCAACAGCAGATCTCTCTGCAACAAGCAAACTTCAAAGGGTGACGCTGTTAGTGTTGCGCCAATGTTGCCTTCCAGGCTGGGCAATGGAACACCTTCAGGTAGACACAAGTTGAACGTGTGCATTAATGACGCGAAGAACAGGAAGATTTCCATGCGCGCCAACACTTCACCCAGGCACTTTCGTCTACCGACGCCAAAAGGCATAAAGAATCGTGGTTGTGACACTTTCCCGTCGGCAGACAGAAAACGGCTGGGCCGGAAGGCTTCCGGATTATCCCAGAGTTCAGGATCCATATGCACCGCATATAACAACGGCACCACGCTAGTACCGGCTGGTATTAAATGGTCGTTTAACATCACATCCCTGCAATAATAATGACACTGTTGGAAAATTTGTGTATTTTTGTAAAAAAAATCTACGGGTTAAAGTTTTTGTGTAAAATAATGAACACATTTACATGCAAATTTAAAATGTCTCTTATATTAAATGAGCTTAGTGAATATAAAATGTAAATTATTGAAATGATTTAAAAATATATTAAGGCAACACAATTTGCACATATCTATTAAATGTTAAAATAAGAGTTACAAAATAAGAGTATTGCTGATTTTTTATAACAAGAGTGAGAATGACTGCACGTCTCCGCATGATAACGTGTTATCCATACTAGACGCGGAAAACGTTTACCGCGCGGCAAAATGCGATGATATGTTATACGTGCAAAGGAAAGCAGCCTTAATATGTATAAGTTACATTAATATTTTATAACTGTGATAATATTTTTAAAGAAGATTCCAACTAATGAAAATTAATTGATTAAACATAATTGATAATAATTAGCTCACTTTCAAAAAATAAATAATAAAGAGCATACAGCCACAGCAATAGATGTTAAACAAGTCATGTATTCAAAATTCAAATAAATAAGTAGATGTTTCGGTCAAGATTTGATCATCATCAGTACATAAAAAGATGACAAAAATGAAAGTCTTACAAACTAAAACGCAAGTCGGATGTTAAAATAAAAATTACATAGAGAATTAATAAGCAAAAGGTACATGCAATTACAGCCAAAATAATCGTACTTTAAAAGTTAAAATAATTTCTTCTCGCTTATAGTATGAATTCACTGTCGATTATGGTAATGATAGAGGTATAAATTTTTTGGATGTCAAACTTTTAATCGAGGATGGAAGAATTATTTTTGACATTTACAAAAAGCCTACAAATTCCGGAAGATATCTTAACTTTTTTTCTAATCATCTTATAGAACATAAAAAGGATATTGTAATTGGA
>NW_017305569.1:5138335-5139751 GCF_001594115.1 Trachymyrmex septentrionalis | reverse complement strand
TGAAAATTAATTGATTAAACATAATTGATAATAATTAGCTCACTTTCAAAAAATAAATAATAAAGAGCATCAGCCACAGCAATAGATGTTAAACAAATCATGTATTCAAAATTCAAATAAATAAGTAGATGTTTCGGTCAAGATTTGATCATCATCAGTACATAAAAAGATGACAAAAATGAAAGTCTTACAAACTAAAACGCAAGTCGGATGTTAAAATAAAAATTACATAGAGAATTAATAAGCAAAAGGTACATGCAATTACAGCCAAAATAATCGTACTTTAAAAGTTAAAATAATTTCTTCTCGCTTATAGTATGAATTCACTGTCGATTATGGTAATGATAGAGGTATAAATTTTTTGGATGTCAAACTTTTAATTGAGGATGGAAGAATTATTTTTGACATTTACAAAAAGCCTACAAATTCCGGAATATATCTTAACTTTTTTTCTAATCATCTTATAGAACATAAAAAGGATATTGTAATTGGATTGTTAGACAGAATTTTATTCCTCTCCCATCCTAAATTCCATGATATTAATATCATTTCTTTAATCAAAACTCTCCAACTGAACAGATACCCATTAAAATTTTATTTACAACAAATAATAATAGAATAAAAATTCTGTCATTAAAAAAGAATTTTGAATTAATTAAAGAACAGAATGTCATTCCTAATTCGGATTCTTCTAATATTAATAAAAAATTTTTTACCATTCCTTACTTTAAAAAAACTTCTGAAAAATTCAAATTCTTTACAAGTAAATTTAATTTTAATTTAGTGTATAAACCAATGAATAGTATGAGCGCGATCATAAAAACTGGCAAGGATAAGATTAAAAAAGAAGAGCATTCTAATGTTGTGTACAAAGTTAATTGTAAGGATTATAATTATTCTTATGTGGGTCAGACTAAAAGGAAGTTGAAGATGCGACTGAAAGAACACATTACAGATTTAAATAAACCTTTTAATTCTTTGTCGGTTATTTCGTGTCATAAACTGGACAACAATCACAATATTGATTGGGAAAACTCCAGAATTCTTGATTCAGAACGTTCAGAACGTTCTTATTATAAAAGGTTAGTTTCGGAGATGATACATATCAAACGGCAAGAAAATGCTTAATGGCTTAAATAAACAGAGTGACACAGAACGTTTTCCCGAAATTTATCCCCCACTCATTGGAAATAGTTCTTCTCCCCACTCTTAGTATTTCTCTTTCCATGTTTCGTTTCCTCTCTTTTCCTCTCATAATACAAATAGACTCCTGTTTGGACGGTTTTTTTCATTGTTCGAAAGTAATTTTTAATATCGTACTAAAGGTTTTATCATCTCGGTTCGTACTGATGAGTTTTGTGCTATAAGATACATGCTAAGTTTTGATACTTCACGATTTCAAATTAATTCTCCGCG
>NW_017305569.1:5137114-5137981 GCF_001594115.1 Trachymyrmex septentrionalis | reverse complement strand
GTAATCGAAAATTTTCTCAAATTCGTTTTGGACACGTTACAAATCCACAAAGTGAGAAGAAAATTTTTCGTCTTTTTCAGCTCGTAGTTTTTGGTATGTAAAAATTATCAAACTCATATAAACTTAAAAAATGTGATAAGCTTTTAAAAGTAGAGATTTCAAGCTTTAAAACCCTTTTTTTAAATTTGAATTTCATTCATTATTGACGAAGATATTGTATATACAACTTTGAGCTAAAAAATACGCGATGACTTTTTACTACACCTAATTATAATTGGATTGTTAGAATGTAGAATGAAGTTAGATTGTTTCAAATTAATTCTCCGCAACTGTTTAGTATTGATAATGTTTGAAAATAAAGGAAAGATTTTTGTTTTTGTAATAGAACTTGGAAATTCCGTATCTCTACACGAAGTTCCTCGATTCTTAAGAAAAAGAGAAATTGCAATAGATTATTTCATCAGAAGATTGTAACAACCATCCTGACTTCTATTCATGTTGTTATTTCATACCATAAGCGAGAAGAAATTATTTTAACTTTTAAAGTACGATCATTTCAGCTGTAATTGCATTTACCTTTTGCTTATTAATTCTCTATGTAATTTTTATTTTAACATCCGACTTGCGTTTTAATTTGTAAGACTTTCATTTTTGTCACCTTTATATGTACTGATGATGGTCACATCTTGACCGAAACGTCTTATTTATTTGGAATTTTAAATATATGACTTGTTTAACATTTATTGCTGTGGCTATGCTCTTTATTATTTATCTTTTCTAATTGATTAGCTACTTTCAAACATTTTATTTTTTAGCTCACTTTATTAGTAATTTTCTAAAAGGGAAGCATAACATATTTAACGCAAA
>NW_017305569.1:5132211-5137014 GCF_001594115.1 Trachymyrmex septentrionalis | reverse complement strand
AATACATAATAACGATGTAAAGACTCTTAAATGTAAACGTAAATAATCAAACAAATACACGGCGAAAGAAGAGTCAGTAGATTACAAAGAGAAAAACAAAACATTTAATTAATTAAATTATTATGCGACGATACATGCGCACGGAACGGCATATATAAATGTGTAAATGTATAAACATGTGTAAAAATATAACAAGTTTCGGCTACAAGATTGAGCCCTCTTCAGATATAAAACGCAAAAGAGAAATAGACGATAAGTGAAAATTAAGTAAAAAACAAATCATGTCGCAATTAACATTAGACGTAAAGAAATAAAATTCAGATGGATCTCAAAAGTACGATTGAGTAATCAAGGTGTCCATTGTCCAAGCACAGATCGCTAGGCAAGACCGAAAAAAAAAAGTTATGAGAAAAAAGACAGACTTTGACAAAATTTAATTGTTGTGTTTAATACTTGATAATCGTATATTTTAATAGTCATCAACTACACGAGATATTAACCAAGTTGATGAAGTCAACTTGGTTTTTTACGCACACACATGCGTTTGTTACGCTCTTTCTGGCCACGTTCTTCGCGAAGAAGTGAAACCGTGTCGCCCGCGCTGTTTCTAACGGCGACCGCTACTTTCGTGAACGATCATTGCTAACAAGTATTCTTAATCGAGTCCGATTCACCTGCTTCGGCTCCAATAGGCTCTTTGTAAGAGAAACAGTTTTAAGGTCATTAACCTTAAACGCCTCGAACTAAAGGCGGGGCTGTCCGACCGAAAAGCAGACGAGGGGCCAGGCACCTTTTGCTTTCACTTTTGCTCGCCGAATATAATCGTCCAAAACGACTGTGCACACGCGCGCGAGGTTCTGATATGCCAGACACGGAAAGCCGCCGAGGAAGAAGACGAGGACGGTTGTGAAACCCGCTCTTAGCTCAGAAAGAAAGGGAAAGGGTCATATGACGCGAAGAAATGGACAGCGAAGAGAATGCAAGAGTAATAAATCAAAAATTAATTTACCGTGTAGTAGCGTGCGCAGCGCCAAGTGGTACAAGATTGGATCTGCGAAGAATTTCTAGAATCGTCGCCTCAGTGATCGGAAGAAATTGACGATCCTCCAATGAGGGTAATCTTGATCTTCCTACGACTTGATCCAATTCATCCTGTACTGCCCTTGCTGCTTCTGGATAATTCAACATGAAAACCATCGACCACTCCAGAGTACTCTTCACCGTTTCCATACCCGCGGAGAAGAGATCGGCCAGAATTTGTTGCATTTGACGAACTGTGTAAAGAAAAGAGCTCAATCATTAAAAACAGTCTTTGCGTTATATATAAATCGTTAAATTATATAAGTATAACGTTATTAATATTGTTTGTACAGAGACAACTAGCATAATCCTTTGAAAAAAATCGATTTTTACTCACCTTTATCTTTTCCCTCAAAAAGCTGATCTTCTCGATTTTCTTCCTCAGCTTTTTGAATTTCGTACAGGTAGGAATCGAGGATATCATTAATGTTATTCTTGTCATACATTGCTTTATGCTCATTGATAACTTCTTGAAAGAATTCAGCCATTTCTGATCGATTTTTTTCGATTTTATTTTGGACGCTATTAATCCATGGACAGTGACGCAATAACGGTATATGATTCGCTAATGTCACTTTACCAAACAGTTTGAATCCTTCGTTAATGAGATCCATAAACCTCTTGAATTTCGGGTCGCCATGGTGGAAACGTATTCCCATTATAACCGAGCAGATCACATTACTGATTGATACACAGAGAGAGGACGTCAGGGTTGTGGGCGCTCCACGTCTCATTGCCAATCTCTTAAGAAATATCTCGACTTCGTGCTAGATTAAAATATTGTTTATTTTACAAAAATTTGTATTAAATTTTTTGAAAAATTTTGGGAGCAAAATATTTTTATTAATTTTATTCGTATTTAGAATATTTGTTGTTTATATATTTTATTTGAATGAAGAATTACAGAAAAATGTATATTTTAATATATTTACATATTTAAAATTTCAATATTTTAGTGGCTAACATTAAGAAAATTAAACTTTTCAGGAGCATATAACCAACCTTCGTTGTTTAGAAGTCATATATTTTAAAAAAACTAGTACAATTTGTATACGTTTCGGTCAATATTTGACCATCTTCAGTACATTTCTAATAACATTATATTAATAACATTATATTCCATGTATTCGAACATTCCCCTTGAGCTGGCCGTGGAAAGCGTGCTAAGTAGGTGGAAAGAGATAGAAAACAACACGTCTATGCCTCTTCCGGAATTTGAAAACGCGATCACAATTATTTTAAAATCCACTTTTTTTATGTTCAATGATAAGTATTATGAGCAGATTTTTGGGCTGCCCATGGGATCTCCGTTATCACCTATCTTGGCTGACTTAGTGATTCAGGATTTAGAAAAAAATGTTTTTCAAAATTTAATTACACACATACCGGTTTATTATAGATATGTAGATGACATTGTACTTGCAGCTTCAAAAAATAAAATTAATGCTATATTAGATTCTTTTAATGCATATCATGAACGCATTAAATTTTCGGTCGATCATGGTGATGAGTGTAGTATCAATTTTTTAGATTTAAAATTAATATACGAGGATGGTTACATCATTTGTGATTTGTATAAAAAACCAACTAATTCGGGTAGATACCTCAATTTCTTTTCAAACCACCCGCTTTCACAAAAGAGAGGTATGGTGACGAGTTTGGTGGACAAGGTTTTATTTCTTTCGCATCCCAAATTCCAACAAAAAAACATGGAATCCTTAATTAGCTCCCTCCTAAACAACGGTTATCCCTTACAAATGTTATTTAAGATTATCCAAGACAGAATTATTATACTTTCCAACAAATATAATTTCGAAATAATAAATAACATGGATCAGAACTTCGATGGTGAATTAACAAAAAAGACAAATTATTTTATTATACCATTTTTAAAAAAGACTTCAAATAAATTCAAAGGAATTTTGAAAAAATACAACCTCCAACCGGTGTACAAACCATTAAATAGTCTTAATAAATTTATTACTTTAGGCAAGGACAAAATAAGTAAAGATGATCAATCGGGTGTAGTATACAAAATAGACTGTAAAGAATGTAATAATACATATGTGGGCCAAACGAAACGAAAATTAAAAACACGCTTAAAAGAACATATTAACGATATCAAAAAACCGGTTGAATCGCTGTCTGTAATTTCAAATCATCAAATAAGTGATGGACATGTTATGGATTGGAATAACACTGAAATTTTAGATTTTGAACAATCTTTTTTTAAAAGAAGCATTTCAGAAATGATCTACATAAAAATGCATACAGATACCTTAAATAAGCAAAGTGATACCGATCGTTTCCCTGACGTATACCTCCCTCTTCTCAAATAATATCTCTATCCCTTCTTACTCAATTCTCTCGTCAAAACCCCCTTCTCCCCTCTCGTCCTCTCTCTAGGTGAAAAGTATAAATAGACCGAATTTCGGACTCTCGACATACAAAGAAAAGTACGTTATTATTAATAACATGTAAGTGTGCAATATCAGTGAGATGTGTACAGTGAGATACGTGTAAGTTTTTGAAAATTATTGTCTAATTTCTTTGCTTCCTTTCTCCTTCTTTTTGTTCGTTTTTCTTTCGGTTGTAATAAGTTATTCTTTAAAACAAATAATTTATTATTGACATATTGTTAAATAATACAATCAATAATATCTATAACACAAATTTTTTAAATTCTGAAAAAATTAATCAGGTTTCTAATTTTCATATTTAATTCACACATAGAACTGACCACTTGCGTGTCTCCTGTGGGTCTGATCACGGTATTGAATACATGTAGAGAGTTCCAATAAAACTTAAAAAGACTTAAATTGGTCTTATATTCATATAGAAAAAATTCGGAGTCAGATCAAGAAGAAAATTGTACCTCTTGACGGTAAATCAACAGTAGTCATACCAATATGAAAATTCAATTAATAATTAATAATAAAGATTTGTACGTCACCATATTAAATGTTGCGAACCGTTGTATAAATACTAAATTTATCTTTACACGTCTTTTTTCGAGGAAATGCGATATTTCTATTTAAAATGTATGTCACCATATTAAATGTGCGAACTGTTGTGTGATTATTAAATTTATCTTCACACGCCTTTTTTCAAAAAGATGCGATATTTCTAGTTAAAATATAAGATTAAACGAAAATGTTTTGCGTTTTTAGATTAGGATTACTATCGATTGATTTCGGTTTAATATAATGTTATTAGAAATGTACTGAAGATGGTCAAATATTGACCGAAACGTATACAAATTGTACTAGTTTTTTTTAAATATATGACTTCTAAACAACGAAGGTTGGTTATATGCTCCTGAAAAGTTTAATTTACATATTTATTTATAGTTTTATATATTTATATTACGTTGTTAAATTATAAATGATATATGATTGGAAACAAGACCGTCTATATAAATATTAAGACTTTAAATACAAAGCGCCTTTTCGGTCGAGTGTTAAGATGTTGAACTACTATCTAATATACATTCAATTAAATTGAATTAATATTTCAGAAAATAAATTGAGAGCCGATGAATTTATCGGATTCACACAATCAATCTGAAACAAATAATCCCCCCAAATTCTCCCAAATCTTAAAAAACTGTAATAAACTTATTGCGAAAAATATTGCCTCGGCCGGGAGTCGAACCCGGATCTCTTACATTCCGTGTGAGCGTCCTGAGCCTTTAGACTACCGAGACCTTAGCAACACTCTTCG
>NW_017305569.1:5127680-5131777 GCF_001594115.1 Trachymyrmex septentrionalis | reverse complement strand
GGTTCGACTCCCGGCCGAGGCAATATTTTTCGCAATAAGTTTATTACAGTTTTTTAAGATTTGGGAGAATTTGGGGGGATTATTTGTTTCAGATTGATTGTGTGAATCCGATAAATTCATCGGCTCTCAATTTATTTTCTGAAATATTAATTCAATTTAATTGAATGTATATTAGATAGTAGTTCAACATCTTAACACTCGACCGAAAAGGCGCTTTGTATTTAAAGTCTTAATATAAATGATATATTTTAAATATCATAAAAATATTAAAAAATATTTAAAAATATTAAAAAATAATATTAAAAAATATTGTGTAAAAAGACGCTTCAATATTTATTTTAAAATTTTATAATATCTGTTATGTATATAAAATAAACTAATAAGACTATAGACTTAGATTAATGATTTTAATACTCACCATGATCTTCGATTCCAAATTTCTGGCGCTATGGAAATTCATACCGAACTTTCTAAGATTTTCATGTACAAATTTCCTCTGATCCTTCCACAGAGCACCCTCCGTATTAATGATACCTGCAACAGCAACGAAAGCGATGTTGAAACGCGGGAACTCGTACATGCGGCGTTTTTCGCGGAATCGTTCTCTTTTTACGGTATTAATCTGTCACAAACGATTGATTGTAACACGTCGAAACAGAAATTAGCATTAACAGGGGAGCAACCCGCAATCGATCGAAAACGATAGTTCAGAAAATGTAGAAAGAATCATAGTCATGACCAGCCAATCAAATGCTAGCATTCTGTTAGTTAAATTGACTACTGCGCATCCTTCATGCGCCACCACTTATGTATGTACGCGTAATCACTGAAACAATCGCGGAAAAGAAATCACTCGTGAAGTTTTCTCCAAAATTGTATCTTAATTATTTTATTATCTAATTATTTCGCGCGACAGACATACTGAAAAAAGAAAGTTCCAATGTCAGTCGACATTGAGAATAATCGAACGCGCAGCACGAGAGAAGAACTCCCGATAAAACCAATGAAACGTTTGAAATCGCGCGAAAGACCAGCAAGTCGGCAGAGTGCTTTAACCCGTCTCAATGATACGAGAGCTAAAGTCGTGAGATAAAATGTATTATCGAAATTTGCTGTGCCTGACACTTACCGTATCCATCGATGATGTTCATGAAATCGTCATGTGGTTTGCCGCTGAAGTCCTCACGTCGGAATGAATCGCGTATAATGCGATAATCGCTGAGAACGACGGTCAGCTCGGAGCCCATGCTAACGCTGAATATTCCACCGTATTTCTTGGCCAGCTTAGTGAAATGCAGGTGTATTCCTTCTTTGATAAAGGGTATGTAGCCACAATACGGCAGTCCCCATGGACCAGGAGGTAACTTACAGATGCGACTATATTTCAAATACAGCCAATAAGACACCAGTACAACAGTGACGAATATCAGAAGAGAGCAAAAGACCTGAGTCCCACTGCCGCCCATTATATGCCAAAGCCATCTCCCGAATTGCATTACCAGCATCTCGTACGGATCACGGATCACCGATTGATTAAAGATCTGTGATATCGAAACGCTTGTTAATATCTTCGAATGTCTATCGTCGTGGTTATCACTGATATATATATATATATATATACATATGTGCGTATATATATATACCGCACGAAGTCTCTATATTTGTTAACTTTTTTCTTTCGCTTTCCTAGCCTCTTGATACAAAAAAGAGAATAGAGTTCCGTTTGCTCGAATATATTATGTCCATTCGACTCTACGTCTTTATATCTAATGAAGCCGCGACTACTGCAGTCGTAAAATAAATAAGCGATGTCTCGGCAAGGGAAGGATAAACTATGAGAGGAACTCCTCACCGTCCAATCCTAGGAAAATAGGGGTTTCAAAACTGATAACAATGAATAGTCTCAAGGCAAAGGAAGGAAAAAAATGAAAATAAGAGGAAGGGACTAACTTAGAAAAGAAGGAGAAAAAAGAAAGAGAGAGGAAAAAAGTCGGTCACCGCCCCAGCCGAATTCGTTGCTCGCAACGTCGAAGTGAACGAGCTACGGAAGGATTGAATATACTCATATACTCTGTTGTCCTTGCCCGTTTATATAGTGACTCATGTATGCTGTATGGCCCCTCCAACTGTACAACTCTACAAGTCCCTTGGAGGGGGAATAACCAAACGACAGAGAGAAAGAGAGAGAGAGAGAGAGAGAGAGAGAGAGAAAGAGAAGAATATTGTCAGCGGTGGGGTTGAATCAGGTGGGGCGCCTATATTTACAGAGTGATGAGCATTTCTGGGGTTTTGGGCGGACCCCACAAACTTGGGCCTCGTTGGCTAAAGAGGCTAAATCGGAGGACTTAAGGCAATGGTGGGGACCGCAAAAGCGGCCCCCCGCAAATACTACTGGTTGGTGATTGGTGGGAGACACCGGCTCAACCAGCAAGCCGGTGGCGACTTCATTCACTGTCCTACGTAGACGTGTTGTGTCTCAACAGTGCATCGTTTCATTTGGAAAATATGATGAACATCTTAGGTATATAAAAAATCATTTATTTAAACATGATGTATTAGTATCGCATGTATTGAACAGAAATACATTGCTAATACAATACTAGTTGAACATTTAATCATTAAGTTAAAATTTATTTAATAATTTATTCAAATCACATGCAAGATACTAGCTGCATAAAATAATTAATAATAGTAAAACATATAACGTGCATTGTTATTGAAAATTTGTTAAATGATGATAAATACATAAATTTTTATAAAATGTAGATAATTTAATATCATCACCACATAATGATACTAAGTAGATACAGATATTTTTATAAAATCTCTATTTTTTATAGACAGCATCGTAATTAAAGACATTGTGATACTTTCTTTTATCTTGTTTTATATAAATAAACTAAAATAAAGAAAACTGATTTAGAAATTACAAAATATTTTACTATGCTATAAATCTTCATACTAAATGCGTAAATAGTAATCATTTAACTTATAACACATTTTGTTCTTAATTTAGTTAAAAAATTTTAATGTAATTAATTATTAATTAATTTAATTTAAAAATTTAATTTATATAAAGTATATTTTTAATTTAAAAAATATCGCTAAATACGCATTTTTGGAACAAAGATAAAAGAAATTTTTCAATTACAAGTTTAGTAGTAAATTATTGATTTATCTTATTTTATTAGTATAGTTAACAATTTAAATAATTTGAAGCAATACCAATTAATATAACTATTTGTTTTGCATTTTATATTATTTAACATTATATTAACATATTGTTAATTATACCATGAAATGTTGACAAATTATTACAGTAATTGATGAATTAAATATATATTAAATATATTACATATAAATATTACCTTAATATATGCTATAATGCTTGAAGTATCAAGTTAGAAGCGAAAGTGAAGAATCGGCTCACGATAAAACGTATATTCAACATTGATGGTAAATAAGTGACAGGCGTCATCACAAGCAATTTATCGCGATTGAAAATATTACTTCGCTCATGGATACGCTGACGTGAATATATTTTGACTGACCAGCATGCGCAGATTACACTTCGCAATGCGTGCCGCGCGAAGAAATAACGGGCGGTCTCATAATCGACCGCTTGCATCATAATTCGCGAATTGTGTCGATCGATGACTTTGCACCGACACGTTGCGCTCTTATCAAATCTTCGGGGTCATTTGGTCAGATGCGTCGCAGTCGAGATTTTGGACAGTCATAATTCACAACGGCCGGTACGTGTAAACTTAATTAATCTCAACTCAATCGCAAACGCACTCATTCTGCGCGTCTATATTCGTAAACTTAATGAAGTACGTAATTACGCAAACTATTCGTGATGGCGAGATTTTACGGCTTTCTTAAACAGCCAATAATTTGTATCGCTAACGAAGTATTATAAAACTATTAATACGTGCATTACATAGCGTACGTGCGAATACAATTAATATTTCACAGTAATTAGCTACTAATTACAAGGAAAGAACGATTTTGCTGAACTATCTAAATTTAATTAGATCTAGAAATATAATTTTGTTGAATCATTAAAATAAGTATGTAAAGCGCTCGAGCTTATT
>NW_017305569.1:5125694-5127580 GCF_001594115.1 Trachymyrmex septentrionalis | reverse complement strand
AGCATATATTAAGATAATGTTTATATGTAATATATTTAATGTATATTTAATTCATCAATTACTGTAATAATTTGTCAACATTTTATGGTATAATTAACAATATTTTAATATTTATATATCTGTAGGATATTTCATAATAAATTAATTATTTAATCGAATTAATTATTTAATATTGAATTTATACATTGTTTATTATATAGTGTTCAAATTTCTGAATTTTTTTATTCTCTATATAATTCAACTATACCCATGTATCATTCCTATAAGGAGGGAAAGAGAAGACATTTTCTTTTTTAATCCGAAAAGTAATCAATGCTTGCATTGATGTTTCCCGATATTGAATTTTCTTTGACGATACTCCGATTCCGGTGGGAGCTGTCCGTCATACGATAAACCTGCGTTTCAAGTTCATTGACCTGCTTCCATACCTGTTACTGATAGCGGCACTCGTTGTTGTTCACTGGTACTTAAAGTTCAAAGTCTAATTAATCTGTCACAAGGATTTATTTAACGTATCGGTAGAACGTACCTACTGTATAGACACGTGCACTCGTTGCAGATATTATAAATTCCAGTGCAAATACAATATTCTGTTAATTACATTAATAGTAGATAAATATTCAATTAATATACAATTAATAAGATTTGAAATTTTATAATTTGACGAATACATAATATCGAATTCTTTAACGATTCGATATAATGTTTATCGCATTGGCGAGTTAAAGATAAATTTTTACGCTGCTCGCATGTAAAACGAACGTATTTTGACCCCTATATGAACATTTATTCTTCAGTAGCCTGTCTAAATAACGGAAATCATATTTGCATAAATGATATCCAAACTCATATGATCGATATAGAATTTGCACGTGTCTTTACCAGAGTCTCATAAAAAATAGCGGTTCCTTTTCTTTCTGTAACTCTTTAAGAATTTCACGAAGATAATTTATTAGGCGACGTAAAAAAGTTGCCACCATGCAAAAAATAATTATATAGTTCGTATTTATCGCCAGTATTCATAGTTGATTCTTACTTTAAAATTGTTTTAACTCTTTGAAGCACGATGTTATATTTATGTAACACCTATTAAAAAATGTATTATATCCCTTCTGTTTTTTTTTTGTAACTATTTGTATTCAGTAATATTATAAATCACTGAATCTGAATCTAAAGTAAAAATGTTAAAATTAGTAATAAGATATTAGTAATAATTCAAAAAAATATTTTAAACTTTAAAATAGTTTACTCAAGGCGGTTCAAAGTAAGTAATAAATCTTTGATTTGTGTAATATGTTCATTCTCATTTAATGGTGCAACATCCCAAGGAGGAAGAGGGCTTACTATTCATAAGATTTCTATAACAATGGATTTTTCCGGAATTAAGTTGTTAACCTAATTTAATCTGGGGGATCCATACATATATCCACTGATATAATAGTTTGAATAGTTTGAGGATTCGAATAGCGCTGGTGATTAAAGATCTCCAGATGGAGCCATTTTTCAGCTCCTTAAACGCGAAAAATCGCGTCTGTGGACGCAAACAAGATCCGGATCTACAGATCGCGAGTCAATCGAACTGAGTGACAAGCCACTCGACGTCTCTTCTAAAAATTGTATACGATCTCATATATCCGTAATCTCACTACCAAGCTATCTGGTCTCTTGGATTGCTACTATGTTCAGTTTATATTTTCTCACTTGCTCTAATAAGGCTTTAACTGCCCTCGGTTTGTAAAGAGATTGTAAATACATTCTATGACCCGATAGCATAGTCCGTAATTCGTTTGCGTGGTCATCGCCGTATATCCAGTCTAATCCGAGTTTTCGCTTCAGAAGAAGACTGTTTCAATAATATGTTGGTTTTATAAGCGTTTTTTGAGCAT
>NW_017305569.1:5120842-5125594 GCF_001594115.1 Trachymyrmex septentrionalis | reverse complement strand
CTATTAAGTTGGCTAGCCTTTTATCCATTTTCAGTATGATACGTTTTGCAACACGGAGTGCCACGCACGTTTCAAAATGTAAATAAAATCTTGTTTAAATATAATAAATAATTGTAATAATGCGTAATGTTGAACTGTTCCCTAATTTTAATTAATTTTTCGTATTAATGTTTAATATCCCTTTAGGTTAGAGTTAGGTTAAATTATTATGTTACTATTAATTTATAATTATTATTTTTAAACAATTTATTTCATATTATTTTTCTATAAAAACATTGTTATTACTTTCTTATATTTAATTATAAATTAATATATATCTTTATTTTTTAGCAAATCTCTTAATTTTTATCTTATTTTTAATTTTCTAGTTACATTTAACCAAACTTTTAATTTTATAAGAAAGTAGACACAAAATTTAATATTATATTATAGTTAAATTTTAATATTATATTTTATTATAAATATATTTTACTTGCTTTTATGATGATTGCCCCATTACTTATCCTATTATTATAATTTCAAAATAATAATTTGTGATGAGGCATTCAGTGCCGCGTGCGCTCACTGACTTTATTATCTGGAAAGGTCAGTTAAGAATTAAAAAGATAAGCTTACATTCTCTTAAAGGAAGACAAAGTTTTACCTGAGGCCTGTCCTTTTTAAGAATGCGGTTTACTGAACCTTATCTTTTTTGAGAGGATGAATTGTTATCCCAATTGTTAACAAGAGCGTGATGATAACGTGCACGATAACAATAGCAAAATCTCCACATGAAATGTTTCATATATATACATTTCCTAAATATATCTTATGTTTTAAATGTTCAAGAAATGTATTTAAAACAACATATTATTGAAACAGTCTTCTTTATATCAAATTTAGGAAAAGAAAATTGTATTTTTTCAAATCAGATACGCCGATTCTGTTTTATTTATAAGTTGCTTTAGTATTTGTAACATGTATAGTTTCTGATGCTGGTGGGGGTTGAGCTATTGTGTGAGAATTAGTCATGGGTCGGTTCGGGCACACCGCGGATTCGGTTTCAGCTCGTTTATTTTTTGACACTATAATGTTATAAGGATTCAGAGAAAACATTGAAAATGTTCTCTAAATGGAATAAAATCTTTAAAAAAGTAAAAATGCAGCTATTTTTGGAGAAATATCTCACTTCTTGAAAAAATGTGACAATTTTCGCTGTTTTTTTATTTTAAAAGTAAAAACAAAATCTAAAAAATTACCAAATTAAAAATCGTAGATTCAAAATGACAGATCCAAATACCAAATGATTCGAATTTCCATGAAACTTGTATTCGATAGTTTGTGACTAATCCCTAATTATAAATCTAAATTTTAAAAAATGTAAAATTTTATTATAAAAATTAAATTTTATTTTGCTAATCTGATTCTGTGGGCGGTATTTATAGTCCGTTCTTATTTTAAAACGGTTTTAAATAATACCTTAATTGCTAATATAATTCTCTGATTGATTTAAATTGTTTATGACATCTTTAAGACTATAAGACTTAAGAGAATCTTAAAATTCTTAAATAAGAATCGACCATAAGTACCAAGTGTTTCATTAAAACGAGGGTTTCACGAGAAGGAAATAGTAAAAAATATAAAGAAGAAAGTTAAATAATTAATCTGAGCATTTCAGAGATAGCGATTAGAAAACAGATCGTCTTGTTTTTCTTCAATTTCGTAAATTTTTTAATGAAATAACATGAAATATCAGAATACCGTATCGATTATATAAATAAGATTATATAAATAATAAGTGTTTATGTGTTCCTTACGTGTTGCAGAGTAATAGAACACGTAAACACGGATGGACAGAAAAACAGTTTTAGGAATCCGATTATCTAACTAAATTGATTTGTGATAGCCCTTCCAGTCAGATCACTTTATGCAACAGCAGACGGAATCGTTTTCGTTACGCGTTTTGAACGAATGTAACGTGTTCGTTTCAGTTTACGACTTTGTCCGTCTCCAGCGGGTGATAAGTCGCTTAGACTCGCCAAAACTCGAGTCGTTGTCTACAAACGTGGAATTTCCACGGAATTAGCACTTTGCGCTAAAGCGATGTCAGCGTTAGTCTTACAAAAACGGTAGAGTCAAACTCGTATTTCAATGCGCGACAAAATGCGCGACGTCTATTTTTTTCTCTTTCCGTAAAAACACGTCAAACATTTCCCATAAATTTCCGTAAATTTGCATTTATCATCTATTACATCTATTCTTTTTACGATTATTTATCTCTTCTTTGGAAACATCTTTGCATAATCTTTTTGTTATTTGAAAATATTTATTTTATATCCAATTTTACACACACACACAACACACACACACACACATATATATACATACACAGGATGTCAGGTAAAACTATAATAATGCTTAAGGATACATTCATAAAATCATTTTGAAACAAAAATCCTAATACCAAAATGTCTCGAGACTGTAATAGTTTTTGACTTATAAGCATTTAAAGTGAGTGAATCATACCGCCTAAAGTTTGCGCATTCAGGTAACACGTTGCGCGTGTGATATAACACAAAATGCCGATTACATCTTTACGCGCAAACTTTAAGTGATGTAATTCGTTAAATTTAAATGCTTATAATTTAAAAACTATTGTAACCTCGACATTTTGATATTAGGATTTTTGTCTCAAAATAATCTCAGGAATCTATTCTTGAGCATTACAGTCTTTACTGAATACCAGTATAATATAAGTATGTTTTTCAAAACCAATTTAAATATCTAATTTCAGGTAAACTCATATACATACTATACAAATCTCTTATATGAAACAATTTTAATTTAAAAAAATAATAAAATTTTGTCTTCGAAATAATGGGCAGGAAATGGACGGTTATTGATGCGTCCATTGGATCTATTATCCTTCGGGTATCTATTTGGGACCTATTTGAGGCGAAATGAGCGCCTATTTGCAAAGTTCAGATCATTCTTTGAACGCCCAAGGACGTCCATATATCATGTAGGTATACGAGTATACTCGTATATATGTGCCTTCCAACAAGCTACATAGTGACGCAGTAATCATTTTTGTTTAACATTGGCAAACAATAAACATGTAATGATCCATTATGTCATTTCTGTCGCTTGTGTTGGAAGGCACACCATATACATATATACATCTATAATATATATTAATTAAACGTTTACTATGTTCTGGAAATTTTGTTGTCTTTATATAAATTATTTTGCAAGAAATAAAAAAAATTAAAACGTGCTCAATCATAGTTCTTTTAAAATTTTCCGCTTTGTCGATTAGTTGTGTGATTAACTCACACTGAATTAATCCGACATCGTAATCGCGACGCAGGCGCGACTATCTCAATTTTTCGCACTTCGATAAGAATTTCTCGCGGCGCAACGTCACGCTGATGCACTCGAAATGCGTATTCGTGCGAGTCGGAGATTGCACTTCTTCGGTCATTGATCCAGAACATGGAGAACGTAACGTTTCTCTCTTCGTCATTTGCTCGATTCAGCGCAGGTCAATGAAAGGGGAATGCCGATATCGCGACAGTCACGCGTGTCTTGATTATCCTCGTAACTTCTTCGTGTCGATGAAGGACTCCACGTGCGCATCCAGATAACCTTCGCAATCTTCAAAATTTATCGTTTGAAATATGGATGTGAGCTCATGTTGCCTCTCAATTACTTAGGGGTGCAGAATGCGAATTAATCGTGCCGACATGTATGCTAATACAATATTACTCGATATTGCATTGACTCATTTCTCTGGAAAACCCCGCTCTCAAATAAAGTTAGAATTTAAAATAAGATAAGATTTAATTTTTTTCTCTTTTAATAGATTGAAGATTTTTTTTGGCTGAACTGTTACATACACATATATTGCTTAATGTTTCAATTGCTTTATTCTTTTCTGTAAATTTTTCTGTATATTAAGATGATCAACTCCTTAAGAAGATAAAAAAGAATATTTTTAAAAATCTAATATTAATTATAAATAATAGAGAGCATACAGTCATAACGATAGATGTTTAAACGCAAGTCATATATTTAAAATTCTCATATATAAATGTAGATGTTTCGGTCAAGATTTGACCATCATCAGTACAACAGAAAGAAAAAGATAACAAAATAAAAAATTACAGAAAATTAATTAATTAAGCAATAATCGCTAGTCCGAAAAGTGGTACAATAATATCAAGAGGACAATAAAAAAGAAATTACATAAAATTGAAAGCAATAATCGCAACTCAAATAGATAGTAAAATAATTTTCCAATCGCTTATGATACGAGTTTACAGAATAAGTTGAAGTCCAAAGATTGAAATTAACAAATATTGAAATTTTGATGAAATGTTTATTACGTGTATGATTCCTTTTTTCAAAAGAAGCGATGAGCAACTTCGTGCGAAAATACGGAATTTTCAGATTCTATTTGAAATGAAGAGAAAAGAATACGCTTTTAATAACTTTTCAATACGATAATTATTCGCGAAAATTAGTATAAATTTATATTGACAATCGCTTGTGACGTATCTTATGACACAAATTCTGGCAAATATGACTCGGAGTAAGTAATACAACTTAAACCGAATATTTGGAACATTGGTAAGAATTGTTTCTGACAAAAATTATGAAGGATCATAGCTAGCGACAGTTTTTATATATTGTGAGAGGAAAGAAGAGAAAATGAGAGTGAAAAGGGTAATTCTATGTGTGAGCAGAGGAGCTTTTTTCCCACACACACAC
>NW_017305569.1:5113338-5120742 GCF_001594115.1 Trachymyrmex septentrionalis | reverse complement strand
CACACACACACACACACACACACACACACACACACACACATACGCAATAATTGATAGGTAAATTTCAGGGAAGCATTCTGTGTCACTCTGTTTATTTAAACCCTTTTCTTGTCGTTTGATATGTATCATCTCGGAGACCATACTTTTATAATACGATTGTTCGCAGTCAAGAATGCTAATATTATCCCAGTCAATCATATGATCATTATCAAGTTTGTGACGACAGACACAAAGAATTAATAGGTTTTTTGAATCGTTCATGTGTTCTTTTAAACGCGTCTTAAATTTCCTTTTTGTCTGTCTTACATAAGAATAATTGCAGTCATAACTATATATTAATATATTGTATATGGATACGTATATCTATATATATATATACAATATATATGTTGTATACGATACGCACACACACACACGCGCGCGCGTGTATATGTGTGTAATAAAATGTGTGTAATAAATTGTGTGATTAAAATTTTATTTTACCGAATAATATTATTAACTATATTAAAATGTAAATCAAATTATAAATAAAATATTTATATACAAATTGAAATATGTATGTACATATATAGGTACATATTTAAATCAATAATAAGTATATATTTTATATCTGTACTTATTTTATTTCATGTTTTATTTCTTTTTTTTTAGTACATTTTTTAGTATATTTATGACTCTAATGTACTAGATACATTTTGCTACCAAGTGTCAGTACGTTTTAAATTTTCGCCGCAGCAACACTGAACTAAGACGCTCGCTAGCCATTTATACGGCACCATCATGTGACCATTGCATTTTCAAAATGGTTTCTTATCTACAAAGACTGTGTGTTGATGTTGACTCAGATATTTCGAACGCAACCTTTGCAGCCTTGGATAAATCATCTTGTTAAAGTTCCATGATTCAATTTTTCAATAAACGAGATGATAACGTGGCATTTATACACGTAGCATTATAACATGATCATTTTTTGAGGAATTGAATCATGAAACCATAACATTATTGTACATGGATACATTCGGCATTTGATGCTTTTTAATTTTTGTCGTTCGATTTTTGTGCTGCAACCCTTAAGTGCTTTAATCTAAATAATATTAATAATAATAATAAAACTCTGTAAACAGTGAACACGGGGCAATATGTTCAAAGTCCAATAGTTACAAAGCCCTGATTTATAGCTAATATCTTTTTTAAACTCAATTGTTCTATGTCTCTCTGCGGGCAGTATAAATGCTATTAAAAAGAAAAGAATAGAGATGAATGACGGCAAAACGTTACGGCCGACCAAACAGCTTCGTGTCTGGGACGTAGTGAATGAATTCGGTTTGCTTCATTTATAATATGTAGCTATTCGCTACATAATTGATGACTCCTATGGCGAATCCCGTTGGACCTCTAGTGGCGAGTCCCAATGAGGGCGCGATCCAAAAGACTCCACACCAATGAGGTTGCGACCAAGGGATTGCGTCGAAATGATAACCAATGTGGTCGATGTAGCCTAGTGGTGCTCGCTATTGTTGTGTGAGCGTGTGTGGGCGTATGTGTGAGGGCATGTGTGAGTGTGTGAGATCTTACGAACACATATAGGTCCCTTTGGGGGACCGAAATACGTGTGCGCGTTTTTTCAGATCACGTCTGCAGGTCATCAATTATATAACGATCGCTACACGTCTATTCATTCTCATTCGGCACATGCCGGATCTCTCCTCGAATTCAGCAATCTCTGTTCTTCCCTCTATCAACGTTCATCATACATGTTAATAACTATCTCGCGACATTCTTCCCAATTTATCGATGCTATTTTCCTTTTTGCAACGCTAATATATCTGCAATTATCTTTACAACCGGAAGCCGGCCAATTGCTATCCAAAAAAAATTACTTTAAAAAAGCTCACAGGATTTCGTTCGTACATTACGACCACTGTTGTACACTTTCTTTTTATTATTGAACCAACATAATGCGAACATAATCGCAGATATTTTCTTATATTATATTATAACATAAATAAAACAAATATTCTTTTACCATATTTCTTTCCGCATAACTTAATATTTCACTATACAGCGCGTTATGCAAAAAAAAAAAAAAAACAAAAAATAATACAACGCTACAACATTGTTAACACAGGCGTGCAGCAGACTGCGCATTTTAAGTAGTGAAATTAATGAATACCTCATTCGAGCAAAAAACCGGCGATTTTTCCCAACAAGAAAAAACAGAATTTGGTGTCCTTAAAATTACAGTCCCCGTTGAAAACTGGAAACTTGGCAATGGTGCTTTGGATCTTAACAAAAGCTGCTTTTCTGCTTTTTTGTGAGTAGACAAACCAACAAGGCATATTGCGCTGTTAGATTCGTTTATCAGAATGCTTATTTTGCAAATGTTGAAAGTTTATAGGACTATTATTTTAAATGTAAAAGTATAATTCAATCAGCGCAAAAGAAACTTTCAATAGTAATAAAATAAATATTCTGATGAACGTGGTCAATACTCGATGGCAAAGAGTCTTATAAATTTTTTCATACAATATGCTATAGAAATTCGACAACTTTCTCATTATTACACTTCGTACTGCGTACAACTTCAATAATCACGAAGTTACTTATTTCGATTAGCAATAATGAACAGGTTTTGACACATTTGTGCAAGCACAGAGAAATGAGGTACAGTTTAGTATTTCGCACGGCAGTTTAGTATTTCGTTCAGAAGATACAAATTCAACATGATCGAAAATTAGAAACTTGTTCACATGTAGTGCATATATAATAGAAAACACAGCACGAAAGAAAGAAAGGGAACAAAAATGATGGAAATAATTCAGGATTTCTTTTGAGAAAGAAGAAGCGAATGGAGAGATGATACAGGAAGTAAAACAACGAGTCTACCCTCTGTGATTCAGTAGTGAGGATGAACAACCGTAAATTTCCATATGGAGGACATGTTGGAGTGCTTCCTTCAAGATGCGAACCCTGGTAAGCCCTTTGATTCGCATCAATCATACTGACCATTCGGCGAATCTGACCTGGCGATCTTCTACGCGCCGTAGGACCGCTTTTACCGATCTGAATACATCATAATTTTTCGATTGTACACTAATTATAAAATATACTCTTTCCTCAAAGTTTTAAAAAAACTTTTGGAATTGAATTAACGTTAAAGTTTTTTATTTGATAAAAATGGAGATATTTTTTAAAACGCAATATCTACAAGAGTTAAACATGATTATAAAAATTTCAAAATATTATCGATATCTTATCTTTTTATTAGCTAGAAAGATCGACGAAATTAATTAGAAGTATCGGCGAAAGAAATTCAGTATTAATTAATTGAACAATGATATGATTCAATCTTAACGTGATTACGATCGATGCGGGTAAGTGGAGCGAGAAGAAATTGAAAAATCAGTCGTAATCTAATCTCTTCTTGTCGATAATAAGGAGGAAAAAAAAAGAAAAAAAATAAAGAGACAACGCATCACGTTCGTATCTCTTATCTGACCATTCATAAAAGGTGAATGACCGCAATGCGACTTCTCCGGAGAAAATTGTCATACCCCTTCTCTTTCATTTACCCGGAATGAATGCGAGTAGTATACTCGCAAACACTGGAACATGATCGAAAATTAGAAACTTGTTCACATATGTAGTGGATATGTAATGGGGAAAATGCAGCACAAAAGAAAGAAAGGCAACAAAAGGGAACACGAGGGAAATGATTCTTTCGAGAAAGAAGAGGAAGCGAATGAAGGAATCGATGATGAGGGGAGAATAACGACAATGAAGAACAAGACGAACGGAGAAACGCGGTCTACGCTCTGTCTGTGATCCAGCGAGGGTGAACGACCGTCCATGTGGAGGACGTGTTGATTCCCTTCCCGTCCAAGAAGGACGAGCACGTCGCAGACGTGATTCGCGGCATGCTAAATCGGACATACGGCCGGCCGGACGTATGGTATGCGACCGGGGATTTCGTGCGATGAAAATCGGAGAGTTGGGCGACGAGACGCAGCGCGCAAAGCGTATACCTGGATTTTCATGGATTTCTCGCCGCACGGAAGCGACGACGACGCGACGAGTCGCAAGACCTAGATCGATATTTACAGTCTGTTCTTATTTCAAGACCGTCTCAAATAATGTCTTAGAATATTAATATTAATACGGCTGTGTGTGATTGATTTATGACATCTTAAGACTGTATTTAAGAGAATCTTAAGTGTACTTAAAAAAACCAACTATGAGTATATCGACCCTACAGATTCTCAAGTAAAAGATTCGACACCGTTAGACGACTTTTTTTTTGGTCCGCTACATTTAGGACGGTACTTCGGATAGAATAAGATGCATGGATGTCTATGCCAGCCAGTATATTCGTAATTCGTTTTCATTTTAAGACCGTTTTAAGATACTAATAATATAACCCTCTGATTGACATCTTAAAATTGCACTTAAGACAGTTTCAAATATAAGACGATCTTAAATACAAGATTCGACTGTGAATACCGATCACAAAGCCGTTTTAAAACATTTTAAAACCGTTTTGTAATAAAGATGTACTATAGTTAATTTATAATATCTCAAGGTTGTATTTAAGATGATCTTAAATATAAGATCTTAAATATAAACCAGCCTATCTCATTACATCTCAAACAAGTCCTGAAAAATATGATGGACCAAACTGATGATATTTAATTTTTTATTTGAGGATCTCTAGCGAAGCCCGAAACGCGTCAAATTCGAGATTCGAAATCGAGACTCGGTTCTGTCCGCAGAAAGTCTCGCAAGGAATTACGCATAAAACAAACCGAGACCTATTGCTCGAATCTTGATCTTACTAGAAATAAATATTCGAAATTTCTATTTCACGTATTCTCGTATGTATTTTAAATTTGAAGTAGGTCGCAGCATCACAGCCCGTGGAAGCTCCGTGCTCGGTCGTTGCCCTCCGCATGAAGCAGACGGCATTCGAATTGCAACAATTGATGAAAATTACGTTTGTGGGTTACGATTGATCCTAATTACGCCGGGGATCAAGCGTCTGTATTGCATGTAATTATTATTTACGTGTAATTTGGCTGCGGGGCTAAAATTCGAAGTGGAGCGCATCGAACAGGAAGACGTTGGGTCGTCGACTGCAATTGTCCCGCGCGGCTTTATTGCATATGGAAAAAAAAAGGAGATGGAAAGCGAGTAGGTTAATCTTTCTTAGGTTCAGGATACCTTCCTCAGGCGGCGCTAATAAATGCTAATCCACTAATGAGAATTTACATAGCCGTGTTAGTCGCAACAATAGCATTCTATTGCATGTTCTTCGCTAGTGCGAACTCTGAGCGTTAGATGCACGCTGTGCAGGTCCATAATTCCTCGCACGTACCAATAAGTGCATCCAGCATTCTTCTTCCTTAACGAATTCGTGGCGGTTGGCTTAATCGGTACTCTATATTAATAGAATTGGTTGAAATGCACGTAGCATTAGCTACGGTGTTTTCTGATCACGTACACTTCACCTTGTGACGATACACACACAGGTCATTGACCGATTGATTTAATCAGTTAATCACGTAAAGAGTACGCGCACTCGAATGGACCTTGGATATTCACGTAACATTACGATTAGATAAAAAAGAGAAATTCATTGTTATGTGATGTTAGACAAATATCGAGTCATAGAATCTGCAAATCAAACTTTATTCTTTTTCTGTTCGATTACGAGAAGCTGCTTGATCATATTAGTTTTTCAAAATCTTAAAAAGTATATTATGTAATTTTTCCTTAAAAAATTATAATTAATAAATTATAGAAAATTGACTACGATCAATGAAATTTGAATGATAACAAATTACCAGAGCTTTTACTTGAGATTAAGATAATGTTCTTCAAATTTTAAAAGATAAAATGAAATATTGGATAACTAAATAAGATGTAAAAAAAAAAAAAAACACCCATCAGTTTCCCATATACAGGTTTGAATTCCAAAATTTTGGTCGGATTTGTGGCATTTCTTGAATTCCTTCGCGTGTGACAACGTCGGCCGACTGGTACACAGGCCCCTAACAAAATAAGAGGCCGATTAGAGCGTAGTACTTACTGGCGGTGTGCGTTCCGTACAATCCTCGGCGTGTAATAGAAGGTAGTGCAGCCGTAGAAGGAGGAGGAAGAGAGTTGGTGGTGGGATATATCTGTGGAATGTGTGTAAGGTAAACGGCATCCGGGCAATGCCCTCGCATGTAAACAATCAGAAATTGCAGCCCCGGTTTCAACGAGTAAGTGGGCACACCGCTCACGTGTGTCGCATTTACGTTTATACGGTCGATCGATTGAGCCGGTTATATTGGCCGGCTGTACACGAGTGCCGGTGTACATATGCGTGCGCGTGTGTACGACTCGCGTGTGTACGACTCGTGAGCGCATACCAGATCACCACTCATTTATCGCGCCGCGTTGCGCTAACTCGATATCTCGACCCGTGTACTGTTGCTTGATCACGCGAGCTTCTAATTGGAGGGTTTCGCGCACGGCGAACAATTACTGAAAGGTGGACGGCGCCGATACCTTTTTCCTAATCCCCTTCTTCGCTATTCCTGGGAAAACACACCGCGCTTGTATCCGCGTCCGCTTCCGCGATACGTACGCCGGTAATCCTGGCGTTAGAGAAACTTGAGGTGAGATCGCCGCGACTTTTTCACGGTGGCGCCGTGAATAAGTAATAATTAATTAGAGCAAAATAGCTCAATACTTTTCGCTATAAAGAAGTCCTATTGCTTGATTTTGTCTTGTTAGTTTGAGTAGAAAGAACGTACGCTAACTATTGCCTAAGAGTCTTACGTATCTTTGCCTACCTCGAACTCTTCTGAAATAGTAAAAAAATGTTACGTACAAACATCATTTGTCAGCAGTGTCTGTAAAGCACCAAACACAATGCGAAGGAATAGCGATGGCGATAGAAATAACACGATTTTAATCTATCAGAAATTGGATACACCGGTAGAAATACAGTACTGGTAGAATACAAAGTTTCCGGTAGATTGAAATCACATTATTTCTGTCGCCGTTCCTTCACGTTGCCTCTGCGATTTTATGCATAATCTAGTATCTTTATATTATGAAAAAAAAAGAACAATTTGTTATATTGAGTTTAAACATATGAGTATAATCATAAACAGATTATTATTTTGTGTTAATGTGTGTTGATTGATTTTGTATATTTAGCATTTGAAAAGTTATAAGTACAAAATACTATTATTGATCCTCACATCTGGTGAACAGATGCCTGTCTTCAAAATCCTAAATGAATGCAAACTGAGGAACAGATTTTATTCGCAAACACAACAGGATACGTTGTAATATAATGATACTACTAATGTATTATTTTAATTAAAAACTATATTGTGTGTGTGAGATTGAGAG
>NW_017305569.1:5110296-5113238 GCF_001594115.1 Trachymyrmex septentrionalis | reverse complement strand
GAGAGAGAGAGAGAGAGAGAGAGAGAGAGAGAGAGAGAGAGAAAGGGAGGGAGAAAGATCTTATAAAAAAGCATATACATATACCGGTGTGTATAATAGAACGTCCGCTACAAACTTACTAATAGTGCGTATTAGCTCGAAAAAGGAGAAAAAAGATTTATCACAAAAATATAACGCGGATGTTTGTATGCTAAACGCGTTTATGCTTAGACGCGTATTTAACCTAGAGCCGAAAGATTTACTGTCTCTCACTCGCAGGAGCTCTATTTCTTGCATACTAAGACTCCTTATTTCTGCTGAGGAACTCGATCAGTTTTGATACGTGATATAATTCAACAGATGAATCTTGAGATTCGATTTTTGCGTTACATTTATAATAATATTTATAATTTATAATGTAATTTTATTATATCTAAAAAAATATTGTATATGTCGATTATTCAGATGCGATATTGCGACCTAAGGACTTTCGGTCGTCGAACTCGAACGGTTAATTGACGATAAATGAAAAAGCGTATCGTATATCGCGCGCGTCTCATTACATTGTCAGCAACGTGTGAAATGTTTTAAAACTAGATATAATCAGAATCATTAGGTGCATTGAAATGATATAAAAAAATAATGATTCCATTTCCTTATAATAAACTATTATAGTAATCGTTAAAAATTGAGAAAGCAAAGCTGATTGCTTTAATGTAAAAAGTGCTGCTGCGGTAAAGATTTTTGTACTATCCGTTATCAATTCTCGTTAAAATCTCCAATAATGTAGAACAGAATGAATTTTCAGATATCCTAATCGCATATTGTCCTTTCCAATTTCAAACTGGAAAAAAAAAGTTCAAATCTTATCTTCGTCTGGTTGTTCTCTGGTTGTTCTCCATGTTTTCTTTTTAAGAAATTGTTTTCGATTCCAAAAATAATGTGTCTAGCAGGAGAAGATCTGATAACATTTTTTTCAAAACTTCAAGCACTTAAGTAACAATTTTGGGCAATAATCGATCTCAGGTCATTAGACGAGTCAACGAACGGTGGACTTACTAACGTTACTTAACAGTTGTGGTTCTAATACGTTATACATTTATAACTATGTGCACATATTTATAATTTCTTTTTTAGTACGTGGAATAAAATTTACAAATAGTATATTTTAATAGAAAATGTACTGAGAAAGCTTAAAATCGTAGAACTTAATAAAATTTATAATTAAAAAAGTGTAATATAATAATAAAGTTTTTCAACTTCGAGTATTTATATGCAGTTGTAATTTTTTGTCAAAATTGTTAATTTGTCACATTATTTTAAAAAAATCATAAACTCGTATTTGTTTTTTTAGCTGCAATTTTGAATTTGTTTTTTAAGTTATGTCAAGTTGAGAGATAATGCGGTTATTTCATTTTATTTCTCTTCTATCGCATCTCACGTAAAGTCGCAAGCTCATGATGTGTGTGCGTGTGCAGCGGAGTTTCTGCAAAGTACAATGGAATCCATACTACGCAGACTGTGAAAAGTCTTAGCGAGATTCTGTTCATTCTTACACTAGGGACGGAGCATTAAAAAGAAATAGGATGTATTATATATAGAGTGAGAATCTGATGCATGTATTATATATAGAGTGAGATGCCAATGCAATATAACCTACTTTAACACTGAAAATTTTTATATACAATGTTATGTACATATATGGAAGGGGAAATGAAAAAGTTACAGAATACTAAAGTTAAGAAAGTTCCACTGTATACCTCATAATGCATCATTCCCACAGTGACAAGTTTAACGGTCAAAAACGAATGGCCAGGACGCTCAAGTAAATTTAAGCAAAAAAATCTGTTGATCCGTTATTCTTTCTACGGTTGGACACTCATCCGTTAGAAATCTCACTAATAATATTGCTGCACATTATTGTAAGATTTGTCTATCAGTGAGCAAATTCCAGAACTACATTTAATAATAACAGATATTTACATTTTCCGTCTTTTTATCTTATCTTTTTAAATCCGCATAAAAAGCGTAGCTATATTCATATCGTCATTCAATCATTAAAAATCATTAAAAAATCGGATTAAAATATGAATATCTTTTGTCGAAAACATCATTGCATATAAAATGTAGTTTATTTAAAAATTTTTGCACAAATGTATAAAAATGAATTATATGTATCAAATTAGATATACAATTTTATATTTATTTTCCAGGATTAATTCTTAAACGCCTCACTACCACGGAAGTAACACACATGGTTGTTATAGCATATCCAATATATATATCAATAATAGTAAGTGTATCTTTATTAATAAAAACGTTATAAAAAGCATTGAAAAATATTGGACAAAAGTCAGATATGCCATTCCAAAAAAGCATTTAAAGAGATATTAATGCTACAATTTATAGTACACTTCATTTAATGTGCGATAATACGAAACAATACCAAACATCAATTTTGACGTAAAAGGTGAATGACACCTCGATAATTCTTTGAAAAAAAGTCAGTTTATCAGAATACTTATCGGTCATCACTTAATGTAAAAGTATTATCAGTTACATTCATCAGCTACATTTATCAGTTCAATCTTGATAATATTTATATCAAAGTATCGAGTTGTGAGCGAAATATATTTTAAGCATTCTTAAACCCGAAAAGTACTCAAGAATATCGGCCTGCTTTGTCGGACAAATTTTGCGAGGTTATCGCATTTATTTCTTCGATCAGTATGCAGCAACTGCTTCCAATTGAAAGCGCATTATATGATAATCCGTTGACCGATCATGACATCATTTTTCGACGTAGTTTTTGTAAGGCAATAATGATTTATCAATCGTTCAAAGACGTAAGGTTCGCAGATATAAATTGTCATATTACACAATTTGACATTTATCGATAAAAAAAATTAAGAAGATAACCTTTAAAATTTAAACTGTAAAAAAGCAAGCATGATTATTTGTTA
>NW_017305569.1:5089252-5110196 GCF_001594115.1 Trachymyrmex septentrionalis | reverse complement strand
TATATATAAAAGATAATTTTTTAATAATATATCTATACGTACAAAATCTTCTGAACTTTAACTTTGTTCGATTTTATCTTAAAGAATATAAATCGTTAAGAGAGATTAAAAATAAAAAGGTGATGTGTAACAGACAGCAAATCTCAATTTCGAAAATCTTTACAGCAAATAAATTAATTCGAAACTGCTCTGCAAATTATTAGAGGATGTAAGTTAACTGAATTAAACATTAAAAAATCATAAATTATATAAGTTTTATTTTCCTTCGAACAAAAAGATTGCCGCTTGTACGAGAAGGAAATTGAGGACAGCTATCACATTTTGCATCTCCCCTGAGAGCAATAAATGTAGATTCTAGACATATAATAATAGATATGAGGCCGCATGTTTCATGTTGGGACCAAAAAATCTTGAGAAGGTGAACAAACTCGGACTCCTATTCTTGAAAAGTATCGCATACAAAAAACTAAGGAAATGCTGTAGTATATATAATGCATACTACAGTATTTTCTTACTTACTTTTCGAGAAGGTTCATGATAACGAATACCGAGAGTCTCAGCTTGGGACTACTAATACAACCGGCGAGGAATCGCAGAAGATCTTTTGACACACAGTGAGAGGAAAAAGTATTCGTATATAAGGAAATTTGTTATAAAAAAAAAGTCTTATTTGTAGAAAATAAACATTAATTTTCTTCTAACACAAATAAACGAGCTTCGCATGTAATCCTGATTTTAGAAGCTAAATTTCTTACGAATACTTTTTGAGCATTCAAACAATTCAATCAAATTTTGTATAATTAATACACATCTTTTCATATATAATTTATAGATAAGGATAGAGATAATTTTTTAATTATAAGAAACATACAGTCTATTTTATTTTTTAGGAATAAATTGTTAATTATCCAATAAGAAATGATCGTCAATTAAATATGATGAATAATATTTACTTTTTAAAAATAAAGTTTTTTTTTTAAATATTTTCTCTGTACGAATATTTTTTTGCACTCACTGTAGACGACGAACGACCCTTAAAAAAGGTCACATCCGCTCTTCCAATTACTGCTACTGCTATTACTAAACTACTACTACTACTACTACTACTGCTACTACTACTATTACTTTATTTTCCTTACAAAACAGATATTGAAATCTATTTAAAATTTTAGTTATTATAAAGATGTTATAGTATGTGTGTGTATTGCATTTGTCATAAAAAAAGATGTTGATTGCATGATAATTGTTAAATATATGATAATTAAATGGTAAAGCTTACGTATATGTAAAAGCAGTATTTGATAAACGAAACAACAAGTATGTGAATTGCGCCGTTAATAAACAGTATTGCAATAGATTCGATCAAAACGGTATTGATATGTTCAAAATTCGTTACTGAAAGGTCATCATGCTCTTGAAACAACTCGATAAACGCGACTGATTGTTACAATCGAACGAGGTGAATTGCGTAGGATCGAAATACAATGCCGTTTACAAATACTACATCACGTTACGTTATCGGCAAATCAAAGTGCAAAGTGTAGGTAGCAAAAGGGCGCACACTTTATCAAGCTGATATTCATTAAAATTTTAGTAAAGCAATTATTGTCGCGCCCGCGTGCGATTGGCCCGGTGCAACGTTCTTTTTGACATGAAGAATAATGAACGATAACCCGACTATAGCCTCAAAATTTTACCGCACAAGTTGAATGACATTTCATTTCGAAGAAATAATTGAACTTTTTGATACAACCTCTTAGAAAAAACTCAAACAATTTTCCATGTATAATCGATTACACCAGCCACGATTGAGAAACATAAAGTTCACTCGAATTAGAAATGTGTTGACATTTGATTGTGTGTGTGTGTGTGTGTGTGTGTGTGTGTGTGTGATCAAAGATGAATTATCTAAAACTAACAAACAAGTTATCTTAATTGCTGCTTATTAATCTGTCAATGACGTTTCAAATAGTGATTTATACTTACATGCAAAATAAGGCATTGAAATACTGAATTTTAATAATATAATTTTAAGAATTTTAAGAATAACTAGAGTGCTCATTATAATGCAGGTAAAAAAATTGCTACTAGCAAAAAAGTGCTAATATACCGTATCACTTTCATTTTTAATCAATTATTAAAGCGTTTTGGAAATTGAGCTAAAAGGCAAGCAATAAAAATTGTATACTTTCTATCGAAATCATAAACACATGCAAAATAATAGACTCTATTATACGAGCAAGTTGTAAAATTTAATCGATCTCGGCTCGTGGGAAAAATATTCAAATAAATCAGACGCACGCGTAAGGCTGTTGTGATCAAGGCCATTGCGATCAATGATCCTTCAGCGAAGTGAATTAGCGAATGTCTCGATCATCGACTCATCATCAATTACAGCGTCTGTCTTTACGTGTTTTAATACACGTGTTGACCATCCATGACCTCATGTTCTAGCTAAACAATTTCGTCTATCTTATCGTCTGTCTGCTAATCTACCTAATATTCATTTATAACGTTTATAACACGCTTGCCGATATACAAAATAAAACCTAAAGAAAAAAAGTTGATTTAAAAAATTTGCATTATATTTTTTAACCGAACAACCTCGACTCATACTCCTTCCGTTTTTGCTACAATCTGTGATTGATAAAAAGAGAAAAAAGAAATAACAGTCCAACTCCCAAAGACGACTTGAATTTATAAAATGTCCTTTACACAATGAGATGTTTCTTATAAGAGTTTCTGTAACGTCGAAGCGATAGAATATCTATTTTTTCTTTATACAGCAATTATTTGGAAAGCATTGATTCTCTATAATCAACAATAGAGGATAGGTATAAATTATATTGAAAAATAATAATCGTGTGCGCAAAAAGATTCTTAGAGTTATGAATATGAACAAAATAATTTTTCCTTTTTCTTGTTGTGTTTCATCTCACGTACCGTCAAGCATATGTTATAAATCAGGCAGAGGACAAGATAGACGAAATTGTTCAGATAAAACATACGAGATCACAAATGATTGACATGTGTTCTAAAGACATAAATTGCAGCCGTTATTAAACAATAAAACTAGAGTTACACATAGATTTACAAGATTCTTACCTCGAGTAGGATTGCCAGATGTCCGGAATTTCTGGAAGAATTTTCCTTACTTTGTAAATCATTATGACAATAAGCCTGTTCTTTTTAGCTAACTTTTTAGTTTATTTGTTCTCTTTTTCTTTCCAACGTGGAGATAAAAGAAAGAAAGATGAACAACAGTGCAAGCAACGTTAGCTAAAAAAAAAACTATTAACGACATTGTTATATTATCTCGCAAAGGTTTTGTACATAGTAACACAAAGTTGAACGAGACAATATAATGATATCGTTACCGTCATCAAATCTCTAAATTTTGAGAGTGAAATTTTCATTTTTAGAAAGAGAAGAATCACTCCAAATAGGAGTCAATTTTCAATCTATGTGGAGAGTGAATAATTTTACTCTTCGAAGGGAGAGACTGAAATTTTACTCTGATAAATGTTAAGTTAGTATAAATGTTAAGTTTCCTAAAGGAGTGAAGTGAAGTTCATTCCTTGCTGAACTGGCGCAATTATCACTTTTCTTGGAGTGAAATTTCACTCCCAAAAATTTAGAGTGCACGAGTTACAAAATCACAACCCAAGTCACGTATGCAATAATTAAAATTTTTGGTCCCGAAAATGCACAATTTTAACAAAATTCCAGGATTCATCTTCAGGTCATTTCTTATGATCGACACTTACAAAAGATTTAATTAAAAATACGAAATTATATGATTCACATATCCACAGCACTGTATTGTGCTTTGTGCGTTCTCACTACCTATTTATATTAACTTACTTAGACTAAAAAAAATCACGCCCATGGATTTAATTAAGTCAAAATTACAGAATCGCATTAATTACGAAGGCTCATTCAAACATTTTATTACTTTTGAATAACTCCGATTGATGATAAATTAATAAAATTAGCTGTTTAATGATAAATACAAAATGTAATTGGGTAGACTGTCAAATTAAATAAATAATTTAAAAGAGTTCTTCTTTAAGTTATTTTCTGAATTTAATTTTGTTTAAAAATCTTGTTTAAAAATTAGGATGTATAGTTCTCTTAAAAGTTTTTTTTTTAATAATTATAAAAAGATTTTGAAGAAAATTATCATATCCTAGTTTTTATCATTAAAACACGTTTCAAAATTTGAAAGATTTCATTCGATTAATATATTGAAGAGTATTTTATCCATAATTCTGACAACCTATCTAGAAGTTTCTTATAGCGTTTCCATTGGAAAAATTATTGCAACACACACACGACGAGTACACACAATTAAATGCAAATCAATTACATATTTTCAGCATTAATAAATAAATAACTTAACTCTTTTAATATTCTTTGTTCACAATAAATTCATAATGTTAAAAGGATTAAATTATTTATTAACTGAAAATATGTAAACCGATTTGCACTCAATTGCACTGAACCTAGAAAAAAAACAATATGACCAAAATACGTCTCCCTCGAAACCCGTCTATTTTTATTTAAAACATTTTTTTATATCATCAAATAAGCGAGATATTTCAGATGATCGATTTAAGTGGACCACTCTGTATATGCAAGTTCTCTGTATTGAAGAGTTTTCTAACGGTATAACGTGCGTTTTGAAATTTTTCTTCCTTTTTTCTCCGATAAAATTTTTGACCTATAGAGATGAATTACGGTACACATTGTATGGTATTGTGAACTGTCTCTTGAGAACCCTAACAGAAATCAAAAACCTAATAATAAGAAAAGAAGGAAGGAATTCGATATTTTCCTCTTAATGTATGAGTGATATTTTTGAATATCACCAAGAAGATCTGCAATAGGAAAGAAAAATTGTGTCTTCGACAAAACTGTTTAGTTAAAGTATTTTTTGACAGCAAATATTTTATTTATAACAAAAAAATTTAAGTGGTCCTGTTCAATATTTTTTTCAAGTATTTGTTTATTCCAACTGAATAGTTAGTATAAACAAATATTTTTCAGTTCATTTTAAATTTCAGCAAAATAGTGTAACCTAGTGTTACACTTGGAAAAATGTTCTGTTCATAAATGAAAATTTTGTTATAATGTAACAACAAAATATTTGACTGAAATGTACAAAATGTTTATACCAACTAAATTCTTTAATTAGTATAAATAAATATTTTTATTATTTACAAAATTAAAATGTGTATTGAACAGAACCAATTAAATTTTTTGTTGTATAATAAACAAAATATTTGATTGTTATTGAAAAATGCCAATTTTGCTGATAACATTAAATTTCTTTCTTAGTATAAAATTTTAGAAAAATGAAATAAGATTTGGGCGAAACAGGCGTTAAAAATCAAAGAAAACAAATAGTGCAAAGGAATACGTTGCCCGTGCTGTAAAGGGCAATTTCGTTGACGAGTCTCGTTTTTCTCACTGCGAAATATACAATTCACATGTGTGTGTGTGGGTGAAAAGTCCCTTTATTTCCTTTATTGGTCGCTGCGTGGTCAATCGCAATGTGGTACAAAGAAATGCTTCCGTGAGAATATATGCATCGCGTTTTCATAAAGGAGAACGATATATTGCGGGTACGTGCGCGTACGTAAAAGTCGAGATAATGGCGGGTAAAGGACCGAGAAATATATTGGATGGACTGTTTTGTCGGTCTATCGTTGACAAAGGGTCAGTGAACTGTGTTCGTAACCAAAAATTTTCAAGCCGCAACTGATGAGAGGCCCTCACATTAGAGACTGTCCTTTTTTTCTTCTCTTCGATCATTGATAATCTCGAACGATTTATTCATTCAGGGATAAATGGAACTCTTTGTGATGCACCGGTGAATGAATACTTCAAAACTTTCAAAATGTCTAAATGATATTTCATGGATTCGAGGTAGAGTAATAGTCACTCGAAATCATCTTTTAGAATCAATAATAAAATGTTCCTCATTAATAGAAAACCATTCAAATGTTTTATGATAAAATTAATCAACTAATAGGAATTCATTGAGGATAATGTTTGTTACAAGAGAAAACTTACGTTTAATATTAATAATATTTCTACAAATTATACAATTTTTTCATTTTTTTTTTTTTTTTGAGATTTCTCGAAGATCAGCATATTTCTTTTAGAATGTCGGTTGTATAAAAATGGATTCCTTTTATCTTCACAAGGTATTTTTAGTAATTACCCTTTTATCATTATCTTTACAAAATATTTTTTAGTCCCTTCTATGATTATCGACAGTATAATCCTATTTTGAATGACTGTGCAACAGTCTTTCAATAATATTAAAACGGGCCTTTCTGATATACTTTTTAAATTTTTATTATGATAATATTGCATATAAAGTACTAATTGGTAAACCGGATGGGAAAAGACCATTGGGTAGACCAAGACGTAGATGGGAAGATAATATTAGAATGGACCTTAACGAAATGGGGTACGAGGGTCACAAATGGAGGGATCTTGCTCAGGGACGGGAACAGTGGCGGGATTTGGTATTTGCGGCAATGAGCTTTCGAGTTCCTAACGCCTAATAATAATAATAATAATAATTATGATAATATATTTTTTTTTGGAATAACATTGTATAAAATTCTTAGTTGTAAACTTTCTCTCTTTCTGCGCCTATACCATTCAATATATGCACAAGTTTCTAATAAATTTAGAATTCTCAAAAATTCGAAAGATAAAGATGCATAGATGTTTTTGTTTCAACTCAAATTGTTAAACAGCTGTTGCGCTATATTTATGCTTACGTCGACAATCATTTCTTTGTTCTTCGCACGTAGCGCATTACACCTGTCAATAATGGGTCAAATTATGTAAGACATGTGTTTCAATTCGCATTATCGATGGTTATTGCGAATTGTCAAACTTACGGTCGATCGCTGACGTTGCGTATCAAAATCGCATCGACCAGCAATACCCGAATCGCATTAACTGCATTCCTATAATCCTCTCTCAACGAAACATGAAATTGTCGCAACGATCAAATTGTTGCAACAATCATGCAACAAAACATGGCGAAATGATTGTAATGCCGATCATGATGCATTAAAGATTTGCCGGAATTTGGACGGAATATAGACGGATTTTCATAAAACTTTTGAATTTGATTAGACATATTCTGTGTTTCCAAAGAAAAAGCCGTTTACTTGGTAGTTAAGATGCTCGATAATTATACATATAAATATCAAATGATTCTTCATTCTCATTTTAAACTTTTACGACCACTGAAATTCAATATTACACGAGCGATTGCATCATTATGCGATAATATCGGTTACCAGTCCTAAAATGGTCATGTTTAATTGTGTACAAATTTGTGAGATAATAAGATCGGGAAACCGAGAGATATTCTGAATCAAAAGCTCACTGGTCCGCTAAGTAATACCGAAAACCAGTAATCATTGAACACGATATTTAGGTAAAATAACGGTACCGCACCGATCTGGCTCATAAACGAACTTCTCAATGATATATCGTACATGTCTTTCTACTCTTATTATATATATTTCTGCTATTGTGAATAATGCTATATTTGCATATACTATTCTCGGCTTTTTCTGTCGATATTGTCGATATTGTGCAGAATTATAAATTACGAGCGATAAAAACACGGAGAGAACAATTTTATTGAAATATCTAAAAATTCAAGTAGGTATAGATCTGAAAATAATTTTGTGGAGAATAATTTTATTGAGACATCAAAATAATTGCACAGAAACCCCAAGCATGTTGCAAAAAGTTTTGACATTCTAACAATCAAAATTTAAGTGTCCTACATAATTATTTTGATGTCTCAATAAAATTATTCTCAGATCTTAGCTCTCTCCTAGCTAGCTAAATTTTTAGATATACTTCAGTAAAACTGTCCTTTCAGTGGAGAAATGGCAAATCTCTCACAGTTCGAAAATCGACACGCAAAAATGTTTCTTTGTTCCCAGTAATACAGATTATATAGAATCATTTATCAGTACTTGTTCATGTGTTGGAGTCTTGCATAGGCAAAATCAACAGAGATCCAGATAATACTAATTAGAACGAAGGATATCTTTAAGACGATTTTATATTGTCTGAGTTCCTTTGTTTGCTTTCTGAAGGGTCCATAAACGTAAACATGTATTGATAAATAATTTTATATCATTGCTGACAACTCGCAAATCATCAATAAGTATTCCGTATTTCATTTTGCTACCGAATCTGCTATACTGCCTTCCTCACATCGAAGAGATATTACTGCTTGAGAACAAATAATTTCCGCAAACATTTTCCGCGAACTTTGTCAATAATTCTGAACAAGATATATCGAAGAGTTTTACGAGAAGTCGCAAAATGATGATACGTGGTGAATAACGATGATACTTTCACACACGCATGGTTGATTATCGTGAGGTGAACGACCGGCAAAGTGGCATAAATGCCGCTCGCGGATCGGCTAGAAGTCACTGACGGGGCTTCGTCCTTCATTTATGAGCGACAAGTCTCGTAGCCGACTGACCGAAAGCTCCGAATTCGCTTCGGCTGACCGGTCGCTGTCGACAACGACGAGAAGATGCGCCTCGCGCACTTAATTCAGCGAGGTCGACGAACTCGCTTCTTGCAAAGGCCACCTTAGGGCGTCCGCTTCAGATCCGTCTCGAGGTGCATCGCACAACGTTTTTCGGTACACTTTAACGCCCCGGAGAACACGCTCTCGCCGTATTACTCCCGATTCGAATCCCGCTACGGCTACGGATCGTTCGCTGGCCGACTGCCTCCGGAATCAACGGCGGAGGAAATCAAGCTTGAAATGTCAAAAAACGAGCTGCACGATGAAAAGTACATATGGCTTGACATTCGTTACTTCGGGGGATACCGTGATAATATTTTCAACCCATCATCAACGTAGACCCGTTTACTTGGTTAAGAAATTGATAAAGAATGAAAGACGAGAAATGAAGATTTACATCGGGCGGCGCGTACAGAAGTAAGTCCAGTTTATCGATGTCAATGATCAATCGAATTCGCAATTTGGGTTCAAGAACCTCTTGGAGGTCCAACATGCGGAATTTATAGGATGTCATATACGACAGCCGGCATCCAGGCATCTTATCAATCTATCTTATATAAATAGAATTTTGATGAGGACAATTTAGACTAGTTTTTATCTCTATAACACTACTTTCATCCTGTTCTTAGGCGGCAAGTTTACAGACGAGGTGAACGACCTGAATTGGGTGAAATGAATTAAAGAGAAAGAAAGAAACAGTGTGAGAGAAAGAGAGAAAGGAGAAAAGAAGAAGATCGGGAGGATCACAGCTGCGATATCGACTAATTGATTAACATTGTCAATTGAGTTCAAAGGACGCTCACGAAATGATAATTGCCAATTCAAATATGTAAAAGTATGTCCACACTTGCGTCGTATCACCGTAGAGTATCATGCTCACATATCATGATACAGATACGCTAAGACCTTGTTTTCTACATATATCCTGTATCTATATTTTTTCCTTTATCTTTCACTTATATTAGTATGTTTGTATCAGTTCGACGTTTCCTGCTATAACAATGGTTGCGTTCAGCAGAGAAAGCAGCTTTGCAACTGTTGTAAAATTCTTTAATATGATTGATTTATATGTTTAGAGAACTATATAAAGATCCGAAAGCAAGAATCAATCGTATTGAAGAATCTTACAACAATTGCAATTGTTGCAAAGTACCTTTCTCTGCAATTGTTATAAAATTCTTCAATAAGATTGATTCTTGCTTTCTGCGGAAACACGTCCACACGTTCTGACGTGATCCGTATTACGTATCATTTTTGACGTTTCGGCGAAATATCAACTTCAAATGACTCATGATCGCATCGTATGTGTGTATCAAAATGATATGAATAAATACGATAACAGACACGTACCGTAGCGCCTCATCCACTTGATCGATCACCACACATGGTATGATAAGATGATATGATACAAGTGTGGATTTACCTTAATCGAAGGGGATCAATGAGTAACAAGTTAATAAAGTGATAAAAATCAATAGCGATGATTGATTGAATTTCAACAGGGTAAAACGATCCGCCTTGTTTTAAGAACAATATTTCTAGATTTTTCAATTTATGCATAAATTAATTCATTAGCATTATCATTATTTTATTATTGCTTGTTGTTGAAAACAAGTTATTTACAAATATCTTAAAACGCATAATTGTTATTTTCACGTAATTGTATTATCATGAGACCAAAATGTTTTATTATTTAAAAAATTGTTATTATAATATTATATTCGAATTTTGTTCATACAATGCATAAAAAATGTATAAAAAATATATATGAATGTTAATTTAGAAAGCTCTGCGAATAAACACGAATATATATAAACATTTTTTATGTAAATCATAAGGAAAAATTGAACAATCAGAATAGTATAATATATTTACATTTATATCGATTTGACAGGATTTAGGAGCAATCGCTAAATAAAATAATATATGCGAGTAACTTTATGTCTTAGTATTCAACATTTTCCACAACTTTTTATATCTTCTTTTTTTCCCATATAAGATTTAAAGAGCAATGGCCAGTTAGTTGAAAAGATAAAAACGAGTCTGCAGGCTATGATGCAAGAGAGACATTAGGGCGCCAAAAGGACGCATTACATAATGAACGTTTTCCAGCAAGGACACAGTGTAGGACCTATAGTGTTTTCTGGCTGTGCTTTTGAAACTTAAAATGAGATAGGTATGTTTGATATTTATCGAAACTGAGAAAGAGAGTTGTAGAGCAGTGCATGGACAGAAAAACAGATCGAAAGAATTTACGAGAAACAGCTCAGTCTGCTTTTCGCCCTGATGAAGTGGACTGCAAAACGTTCACGAAACATTGGCATTTCAAGAATGGATCTGGACACGGAGGAAACCCGCGAAACGCATAACTTTTATATAAACCGAAAGAATTATTACATCTTTATTGTTTGTTAATGTTGAATGCGTTCTTGCTGGAAAACGCCTCTTAAGTGTATCCCTCCCTCTACTTTCATAGTTCTTCTAAAGCGGATATTTGATTTCGATATAACTCTGTTGTACGCAATTCATACTCGTTTGAAGAGATCGGTGATACTCGAATGCGATGAAGCAATATGTTTGTGCGCTGTGTTACGTAAAAAAATCGATATGGCACGACTTAACTATTAAATCTATTTTAAATGAATATCGAAACAACTTTATACAAATAATGCATGATTCTTTTAGTTGAATATATAATTTTAGAGATGGTTTATTAAAATATAAATAGGTAATTCACCCCCCCCCCCTTAATTCCAATATATCTCAAGATATACTCCTAAAGGATCAAAAAGATGTTCATTTTTACGAACTTTTGTAAAAACTATGTTAATTAAAATTTTACTGAAACTGGAATCAATATCTTATAAGTATATATAGCAAGTGTTACATAAAATTTTTAATTAATGATTTGATTTAAAATTTAATTAAATTAAACAAATAGCACTGGCATAATGATTGGTACTAATAGCAGTAGCGATTTACGGTAATATCTTAATGTTCATACTTCACTCATAATTTATTTGAAACAAAAAACTCAACAAATTCTTGAAATATTTTACTAAATCTAATCTCTATTTGTATCCGATTTTAGACATTTTAAATTTTGACGAAATGACATAGACTTTTAAAAGGTACACAATTTTTCATTGAAAAACTATTTTTATTATAAAGAAAAACTATGGTTCTAAAAAATTAATTACTATGAGAAACATCAGATTTATTAACATATTTTTCAAGAATTTTTGAGTTTCTTTTTTCAGATAATAAATTATAATAGTTACCATAAAACATTATTACTATTATATATTGCCACTATTGTTATTAACAGTTGTGCCGGCACTATTTGTTAATATTTTCAATTAAAAATTTTATGTAACACTCATTAATATACGTGTAAGATGTTGGTCAGTACCTTGTTCTTCTGAAAAAAGTTAATAGTTCTTGCAAAAAAAATCATAAAAATAGACATCTTTTCGAATATGTCCTCTCTTCAAGTTTCATTTCTTTATAACAATTACGCAGATCACGAATTCTTATTTGAACGCAACTTATAAACGCAACTGTTTCTGCTCTAACCGAAACAACCGCGGATATTTATATCGTTGTCTCGTAAAATTGCAGCGGATAAAAATTACAGGAAACGATAGAATAGCCTTAATTAGACAAATATTCAAGAGTTTACAGATCGTAAATTGTGGGTGGCAGGGTTGGACGCTGAAAAAATGTAGGCCCGGAACCTGAGGGACTCAGTATTCCCGCCACACACAGTGTTCCCGTCGTGGAGGGGCTCGACCGGGGCACGCGCTCGAGTCACGTGCCCCTTGCGAATGAACCTACTCGTACATTTAGGGGCGCGTACTCACACACATGAAATGCCACGAGCGTGAGCGAAAGGCCAGCACCGCGGGACACCGAGAAAGACTGACGTCGGTGCGGCTGAACTAGACAGAGGGCAATGCACCTGCGATATAACAACAACACAATGTAGCAAACTGTAAGGAGGGCTGCGTGACAAATCGCTCATACTACGATCTTTCATGCCATTCAGACGGTAATCCTCGATCCTTACGTGCCCTTTTCTCCTTTTTTTTCATACATAAAGCCTCCTAAGCTTCTCGCGGTGGATCTACACGGATTCACATCATCACATTACTACCTGGAAGATACGATACTTTTGTGTCACGTAACTAATGACGCACAGTTACATGAGGAACGGAGTAATAATCGAGGAGCCACTTCCAAAATGACTGCCTATTTTTGTCATCCGTTGTGCTGCAACCGTATTAAATATTACATAATGCGTATGCGACGTTATTTTACACTGAAAGAAACTTCTTTCGTGGAATGTCATTAATTATAACTAATACAATGAATAATTGAGACTTACATTGTAATTTTATCAGATTGTAACGCGAAGCCTTTTGTTTTCTCTTCAGTATTCTTAGTTACGCTTTGCAATCTCTCATTATTAACAGATTAGTTAATCACATAATCGTAGATCTAGTCTCTCTGCGTCTAATATGGAGTAGGTTAACGGGTGTAAATGACTGGTATAAACATCGGTTTATGCTTTATTAGCGAATGTTAAAGTTAGCGCGCTCGTATTATATTTCTTTCTATGGACAGCACGTACTCGTTACCACATGTAATGATCGAGAGTACCGTAATATCCGTTATACACAGCAATGCATCGACTCTTGACATTCCCCGTAATCGCCGGCCACAATTTGGAACCAATCATAAGCGAAGAACATTTGTAAACACAATTGTGTTGAACTTCAATTTGAAGTGTACCATGCGTATATACCATTCGTAAACCGATAAACAAAGAAAAAAAAATTGAAAAAAAGCAATAGATATTTTATTAACAAAATTACACAAAATGTGTAAAATACGGCATTTATATCTGCCTTCAACTATTAACTTACTTGAAACAAATATTTACTATTGCTATGAAAAATTATTTATAATTTATATATCGTAATTACATCGTAATTACATTACGATATTACTAGAAAATTTTTATAAATAAAATTTCATTTTTATTTAAAATTTCATTCGTTTAAAACAGTTCGTTAAAATTAAAGTTCGTTTTAAATTATACATAGATCGATAAAACATTATGACAAAAACAATAAATGACAGAAAATACCAAATTAAAATTCCGCTTTATTGTTAATTTTCAACGCGCTCGTAAATCTCTTTTTTATGTAGGCGTGACGAATGAGAAGAAAAAAAGGATCTCTTGTGCATGTTCCGCCTTAGTAAGGCGAATTAAATCGGCGAGCGGTCAATGCTCGACTGACCTCAACAACAGTAAAAGTGACAAACGTGATCCGTTCCGAAGCCAGCCGAGAACTCCATTCTTAAATTCCATTCTCTCCGCTTATTCTTGTCTACACATCAAACGGCACTCGATGCACCATGCACCGCTTTACGGGTTTTCATTCATTTTGTTTCTCAACTTTAGTGCACTCGCTGAGTCAATTTACGCAAACAATAATTAACAATTCATCTTAAAGATTTGGCAACAGAATAATAAGTAGGCCAAAGAGAAAAAGGAAGATCGCATTCTATAGATAATACTTACACTAAAAAAGAAATAAGAAATTATCTGATTTCCATCCAAAAAAAGGCAATTTTTAAAAAAGTATAACTTCTTTAAAAATGATTATAATGAGATGATTTAAAAAGCATTTTAAAAGCATGAAGTCTCTACTTTTCAGAGCAATAATTTAGATAACAATATAATTGATTTTTTTACAAAGCTAATACATAAATACACATGGAGATCCGTTAAATCTTGAAATTTTTTATGAACTTTGTAAAGTGACGTGAATTAAAAATTGTACACAAACGCAGTTTGAAGCTTTCGAAAGAAAAAGTGAATCTTTATCTTTAATTTTTCTTTTTCAACTTTAAAATGCTATCTCATTATCATTTTTTACGTAACTTTTATTAATTATCTATTTTAAAGGGCAGAACAGATGATCTCTTAATTTTTGGCAGTTTATATAGTCAGAAAAATATCAGATTTTATTAATTAATAAATTTTATAATATATTATATAGTAAATTAATATTAATCATGCAAAATCTGTTAATAAAAATAATCATCTGAAAAAAATAAAATTGCCCCTGAATAATGAAATATGCAAAATACAATATATGGAAATACTGAACATGCAAAAATCAGTTATCTCAATAAATTTGAAAGCTTCTACAGTACGCATTCTGTCATTCAGTACACGAACGGGCTGCTGTGTTATTTCGCATTTTTGCGCGAGAACTAGAAACTGGAAAATATATCCGCAGTTGTATCCAACGAATGGTCTCTCTCAGAAAATAAATATTCAACCAGTAAAAGAAACGCGCCATAACGACGAGGCCGTGTTGCAAAACTGGAACAGGAAAACCCGACGTGGAAAATTGTCGTAAGAGCGACAGGACGAGCGCGGTGCGGTACTATAAGGGGACAGCGGACTTGAGAACTGATGATTGGCGGGGTGATTGGTAGAGATTGGCGCTGCAACGAGATCGAAATATCAACGAGAGTCTCGCGAACAGGAAACCTCGTACGTATCTCACGAGGAAATGCTCGTGTCTCTTTTGTCAGGGGCGCATCCACCCTCTTGCGAGTCGAACCCGAGTTTTCATAGCTCTCAATTGCCATCCTTCACTTGTATTTCGTTAAAATTACAAAGCGAGAGAATGTGGACAAGCTACAAAAGAGAAGTCGGTCTGGTCTCAAATGCGTCTTCTGAGAGGACACTCTCATGTATTTTGCACCCTACGTGTACAACCTGATTCTAAAATTTATAGCCAGATATAAATTCTACATTCTGTATGTTACTCAGTAAACAACTAGCAGTTACATAACATCAATGGTATAATTTCGCACTCGATGTATGTAGGTACCTGTTATAAACATGTGAGATATTACATTTATGTGTTGAGTGTGAAATTATATGCTATGTTACTATTAGTTGGTGTTTACTGGATATTTAAAGAGAGTTGTTGTAATAATAGATAAACTAATTTTGTTACAACGACTAGTAATCATCGAACGTAGAGGAAAAACTGTTAAGTACAGTCTTTTTTTACGTCAAGTAAAATCGAAACTTCTTGATACGTTGACAGCAGCGGAAATTTTCTGGCCAAATCGGAGAGATCGATCGGCGGTCTTAGATTAGAGAATCGATCCGCTCCTGTGACCAGTTGTTACACCGATCGATCGGTATGCGACGTACTGCGCACTGGCTCTTACGATCGTACGATCCGAACCTTCGAAAGGACATTGACCCGCAGGTACTGTGTACCAAGTGTTGTATGCACACGTATGCATTGTGCGTGAGCTGGTGACGCAGAAGAGAGACAAGTATCGAACTAATTAATAACGTTGCAACTATCCTACAAATTACCAGTAATATTTAGTTATCTGATTACAAGATCCACCGAGAATTGATCTTCTTGTCTCCATTTTGACACATTACTTATTACATTATTACATTCAATTATCCAGTTAATATCAATTAAAAGTAACGCAATCTCAATATTATAAATCATACCTTCAAATAAGCTAATATTAGACGAACATGCGTAAAAAAATATATATTAATAAAAATTAGATGCAATACAATAGACGTTTCGACCTTTGATTTAGGTCCTTTTCAATAGAAAATTAATAAAATTCACAAAAACTGTCGAATGTGTTAATGAACATGGTAAAGCTGTCGAAAAAAATAAAATTGATGCATTATTAAGACAAGAACGCCGTGAATATAACGTCCAGAAGTAAAAACTTGACGAACGTTTTTAATATTTGGCAGAATATTTAATTGTAAGTTAAAAAAAACTGAAATTAAATGATCATTATAAAACTATCGTAATCTACGATACGAAATAATTAAAAGCTTACATTAATAATAAAATAACATAATATAACATAACAGAATAAAATGCAAAATACAATATAAAAAGTATATATAATACAAATTGTAATGTACTTGTAAAAAGAATAAATAAACGTGTTTAAACCTAAATTAATAAATAAAATATAGAATCGTCAAGGGCTTGTAAAAGGGATACAATATAACGGATTTGAAGGTATCATTTTTGCAATTTCACATTCAATAACGTAACTGTTATGTAATTACGTGTAACTGTCAATGTGACACCATATGTTATATTATATTTACATTATTGAAAAAAATGCGAAATTACATCGATGTCGTTACTTTTAGCTGGTATTAACTGAGAACCGCTATAATTACAAACGTACAGCGGATATTTTCTCGGGCAATAAAAGTATTTCTCGGAAAGATTCAAAGAAACACCGATCTACATTTGATCTTCGATACGGTTCAACGAGAATTGCCGTTTTTTACACTCGTCATATAATTACACCTGTTGAATATTTATCGTTGCAATGTGCGTCGTTAATTCGTTCCCAGTGTCAAATGGGTGATTGACTTGAGAAATGCGATCGCGATTAGATGATATGTTAATAATACGGACGGTGCTTATAGAACATCGATGAGGTCTCCGACCTCGATCATTTTACGCAGTTCTCGCGTATTGGCGCAAAACACAGGTCATCTCCCTCGTCGGCTGACTTCATCGTCATCGTCTTCTGTCTGCTCATTCGCATAATAAAATGATTCGTTCCACCTCGCCCGCCACGATTCTTCCGCTCACCTTCCGATTGCGCCGACGATCGTATGACAGCGCGCTAATACGCGAAAAGGATCGCTATCGCGGAAATACGAGACGAATAGGAAGCAAAGCAAAAACGCATTACATTTGGGCAGTTGCGTTTCTACATGCGCTCAGCTTAACACGAGCTTCGATTCGCACGGATTCGCTGAATTCGGAATCGGCATCGACGCGCGTTTCCATGTGAAAAAGAGACGTCGCGTGCGCGTCAGCTGCTTTAAATGTCAGAACTCGATCTGAAACGTGCGCGCGCGAAACAGTAGATTCTGCCGGCGAGATTCCAGGCCCGTGTTGATTTTCAATGAAATAAAAAGTTACTACGCCTAATATTGCGCGTCGTCTGTATGAATACAAAATTAATGTTTATATTATATAACGTTTCGTCGTCGTATGACGCAGCTGAAAAAAATCGATACTTTTCGAGGCTTTTTTCTTATCGTGCATTCTTTTGTCTTTATTTTTAAAAATCTTATCTTTCCTTTAGGTTTCTTTATCTGTATTTCGTTTGTTATTTTTTGGTTTCAAATTACCTCCATGTTATACATGATTCAACCGTGAACTCGATGAATGACCGATAAGGATTCAAATTACCAAATGATACATAAATTTTACCAAAATTAACTTAAATGATTACCTTAATTATAATCTTTAAATATTAGACAAGTTTTGTGATCTTCTAACTTTCGTTTATGTATCAGAAACATTTATCATGTATCATCTTGAAAAGCTGCAATATAAAAAATAATATCGTATAGAAGAATTAGAAAACTTCTCGAAAATGTGAAATACAATTCAAAAATTGAACGTTATACGCACAAAGATTCAAACGCTAATAACTAAAGTATAATATATTGTACGATTATTATATAAAATATAAAATATCGTAAAACTGATGTTACAAATCTGTATAAATTTTTGGAATATTTGATGCATTACAATGATATATCTTTATTAGCATCATAAATTAAAATCGTGGACCAAGCGATTGCGTCGTAATTTGTGAAAAAAACGGCAGCGTTTGCAATGATTCATTAATGAATTATTAATCATATCATCCTTTGACGCATGTAATTACGCATATTGAAACTTGATGAAGCATCGGATGCTCTGCGTAATTCGCGAATTAAGTTCCGTCTATACGAAATACGAAGGTGAGCTGATTCTAGTTGCGTCACCAGTTAACAAATATAGAATCACTGTCACTCTCGGTGTAAACGGTCTCGTAGTAAACACAGGTCGTAGCCCTCTTCCTCTCTTTTAACACCTCTCCCACCCTTTCCTTCCATCTCTCTCCGTTTTTCTCGCCTCCCGTTCGAGATCACTTTCATTAGCAGGAACTGAACAACAAAGTCCATTACGGCATCCTATTCCAGGAGCCGCAGCGATTCGCACGTAACAATTAAGTCACACACGAGGATCTCGATTTTTGAATGAATCTAAATTTATTGCTGCGCCATACATTACGGACGGCATCGACGAATTTTTGCACGAGTAATTGTTTTCAGAAAAAAAAATGCAACGTATATAAGTAAAAATAACAAAAGCTGCGACTCATATGCACGGAAACTGATGTGTTATCAAGAAATATGAGAATCACGCTCGTTAGTTCGCAGATTATTTGCCCGTGAGAAAGTAAAGTTTTTTTCAATCCCTTTTGATCTTTCGAGAAAGCAAGGTGGAAATAAGATCAACGATTTCGCGCATTAGCGCTCTTTCTTCATCGCAGGAGCTAAAGTCATCGTTATTACGGGCATTGTTTAACCGTTTAAATAACTACTAAGAATTGATAAATATAAAAAATTTTTTTGTCTCTCATATTTACTTATATCAGATACAAATATGGTGTGATACAAATATGATACAAATTCATTCTATATTCAACAATGAAATAGATGTTATAAATATGTTCCTATTTTTAAATAAATAAATAATTATATATTTCTTTAAATAAATTTTACTAATTTTATTCATATTTCTATCTTATGTTCTGATTTTATGACTACGACTGCTCACTGCAATCTGCTATTTATAATAAAAAACGCTGCCTTGTTATGCATTGTTTAATTTGATGTATAACGTAAAATTACCAATGCCAACTTTATGTGCATTAATCTGCGTAATTGTTGCTGCAATTAGATATTATTGGATTTAATCTATCAGCAATAACAATTACAGTTGCGATGTTAATTCTGCGAAGAGCGAAAAATTCGCGTTCGTGCGCGAAGCGATTGATCGGGCGAACAATCCAGCATGAAATATTCGCGAGTCCGCATGATTCGTATAACCGTGTAACGCGACAATATCGACACGTTAATACTTCGTTCTGTACAGATAAAGTATGCGCGACGGACAGTGCGATCGTGAAGATTAGCGATCATTAATGTGACGAGAGCGGCAAAGTGAGCGGAGAATTTTTTTTTTTGTTTCCACGTACATACAGAAATGTACAAGAGTGCTGGGACACTACATATTTATACGCGCGATTTTTTTCCGATCGTTGCACGATTGATTTTCGCATACGTTTATACGCACGGCTCTCGGAATGAAGCCAATGAAACGAATGGAAAAGAATGGAAAACTGTCCGTGGCGTTGTATAATCCCAGGGACACGTTGACTTGCCTTGCCGTTTCTTTTGTAGATGATAATGCTGCGTATGTCATAATAGATTGGAATTGACAGAGTATGAATGCTAGGAATAATGCGGTTAAGTTGCAAAATAATGTTTACGAGTGTTATTTTCTAAGTAAACCTAACTAGGTTTTTCTAAATAAAATAGAATTATAATGAATCAGAAAAAAACGAGTATATACTTTTAAGAGATATAATATTATAATACTTTGTCAAATTAATTTTCGATAATTTTCCGTTTAAACTTTAAATAGTACGCGCTTTATGTAGGCAAGACTTAGAATTTTGCTTATGACATATATTGTAATATTTATAAAACTATAAATTATAAATTCATTATTATTAAGAACAAAGTGTAATGAATATCATAAACATGAAAAGTGTAATTGAATCCGAATCGAATCGAGTCACTGAAATGACTTTTAATTAATAACATAATTAACGTTAAGTTAAATTTTGATATATAGAAATCATAAAAAAGATTTCTGTATAAAAAAAATAGTGATTATGATGTAAAATTATTTAAAATACATGTATTTAAATATGTAATATAAAACTTTAATATTTAATACAAAAATTATCCATTAATTTTGTCTACATATTTTTTTAAAGCAACTACGTGTTTTCTTTACGTCAATTAATTTATCTCATTATTGTATTCATAAAAGGTATGATTATCAAAAATTTAATTAAAAATTAGCTTACGAAATATTTAATATTTTACGTGTCAATATGTGCCAGAATAAAATATAAAATATCTCGTAAACTATTGGTTTTTTAACATCTCTGCCTTAATACTTTTATATGCAAAATAATTATACAGAAATTATATTGTATTAAAAAATTATATAATTCCATTTTTTTTAAATGGAAGTAATCTTTATATTTTTTTAACGCCCCTACATACAAAAAAAACCTTATCAACATATGTTTTCCACATGTTTTATTTGATTCATTTTTCCGTACTTCCTGTATTTTTCGAAATATTTATCTGTTAAGATTAGA
>NW_017305569.1:5082052-5089152 GCF_001594115.1 Trachymyrmex septentrionalis | reverse complement strand
AATCTTATTTGAGTTTATTCGTATTCGAATAGTTCGCACGTCTGTAATATATGTATACATGTATATGCAAATAATATATTATATATACATATATATGTGCATTTTTTAATAAGAATAATGAATTTGATATAAAAAGTCAACGATTTGGTTGATTGCATGACTCAATGATATAAGTTTTCGAAATGATGACTATCTAAACTTGCATAATAAGGCGCTTTTGAAGACTATTAAATACGCTTTCTAACATTAATAAATATAACTATACCTTCGAGGCATTTCAAGTAGATTCCTCTCATGGAAATGATTGCTCGTGTCGAAATCTTCTGAGCATACATCACTGCGCCATCCAACTAATCGAATTGCCCTTTTTTATAATATTTATTTTTACAAGTTCATATAAATGTACATTTTCTAAACTATGTACTAAACAATAATTTCTTTTGCAAAATAAAATTAAATTCATTTCATTATACAAAACACGATATAAAGTATTTATAATAATTTCAGCTTCTCGATTATCGTCCTGTATATGTTTTATACATATATTTTTTAATTATATATTGTTTATATATAATTTATAATTTATAATATACATATATATATTGTTTAAATTATATTTTGTTACATATTATTTATCCTACACAATTCAGTAAATTTATTAAACAGAATTTTCTATTCTGAATTTTTTGGCACGGATAAGTAAGTATTATAAGCGGATCGAATCTACAATGGTCCTTAAATTCATCTTACAAATGTATCAGAAGTTTGAAATGGATATCACCTTTCGGTTGCATTCCAAATGTACAAATGTACTATCTGCATTTTAAATGTACATATATATCTGTTTTCGAACATCATTTTCTCCTTATTTAATGGTTATCAAAAATATTTGAAGGTATCAGTTCAGTAGTAAGGCTCAGTTCAGGTATGCAAATTCCATACATTTTTACGTTCTAGACTTCTTGACGCCCATTTAAAATACCCGGCGATTCTTTCAAACAAATGAACAATAAAAAGATTGGCCACTATCGAAAAGTATCATATCCATCGTCAAGATTTTTATTTTTACGTGCCAAAGCATTATTTCAAGGTGCCACATTGACGAACATTTGACAATTCCTGCGTAAATATAAAATTTATTTATAATTTCGGTTCTTGAGAGGATGGTGTTCCTAGGCCTGGGTCTCGTGGACCTCTGTTTAAATCCTATTCTATAACTTTTAACGACAATGTCGATATCTCGTTATGTGTCACATTGCGCAGGTTTTTTACCATATAAAATACCTGCGCAAGCGACACTGTAACGATATCGACACTGTCGTTAAGAGTTACAGAATAGGACAGCTGGTCAGGTAATGTTTTCGAATGCAGGTAGTCACGAGGACTTACCCGTGCAACCGATCGCGTCGGCACGTTTGCGCCACGTGGGCGGCGGCGGCCACGGCAATTGGAATGGGCCGCGATCCCGCGTTCGCAAATGAAATATATTTTACGTGCCGATCTTTGATCTGATCTCGCGCTCACATTTTCTGTTGCAGGACGTTACACACTCGCGTGTGTTTCGAGGGCAGTGAACGCGGAAAACGTAGCGCGAAATACTACGTAAGTAACGCGCGCCTAGGCCGCACCGCGCGACTACCACAGCCGCGAGCTACCATAAGCAATTCGGCTGATTGTGAGAAACGATTGAATGCGATCAGATCTATCGTAATTGCATGGAAAGTAAACAAGAATTAGAAATGCCAAAACTCACGTTGCGCTCACGTAGCTGACGAGGGCGACGTAGTGAATGTCTCAGTTCTCATATATATTGGGTTTCAAGTAATTTATAGTAAATGGAATGTATGTATATCTATTTCCTTAAATTGAAAGAGAAAGAGACGGGAAACATTTAGAGTCTTTTAAGTCGGAATTATAATGATTGCTAAGTCAAACCAAGATAAGTCAATGAGTAAATAAGGGAGCAAATAAGAATGTTGAATATTTCATAATTTTGTTTAACTTTCTTCTGCGTTTAACTCTCTTCTATAAACGATTATATACTCTAATATGTAAGTTTGTAGAAATGGCATCTGCTGGCAGATATTAAATTTTTTTTCTTTGAAACATATATATTTGAAATAAAATTAAAATTGTATAACTAATTAATTCAGCAAAAATATACGAATAATAAATTATTTTAGTAATCTGTAATTACTTTAATTTGATTTATTCGTACACCGTTTTACACTAATTCCACTTCAATACTTGATTAAAATTTTATTACGTAAGATCAACATCAAAACAAGTAATTCATGAAAACTCAATAATGTTTGATTTATGTGTAATTTCAGTATGCTTACAATCTTATCGGATACGTAAACTGTTTTGTCAACTGTCAATATCAATTGATGTTTCGTTATAAACCAATAAAAATTACAAAATCCTAATAGTGCACCACTCATAAACGGATATTGTGCTATCAAGTGCATTCAAACGACAATAACAGGAAGCAACTTGATTATAGAAAATGTAACATATTTTAATTATTATATAAATTGTATCAAACTTTCGTTTTTATATTGGCACTTATCGATTATGGCAAATGTCTTTTTTATCAATGCATATATTTTATATGAATTTTTTGATAAATCTAAAACCGATAAATCTGAAATTTTTGATTTTTTTATTTAGAAAAATAAATCAAAACTCTTACAAGTTATTACTAAATACAGCTATTATTATATTATACCTATATTATTATATTAAACGCTTAAGAATAAAAAAAGGTGTATGTAAGGTATGACGCCTTGCGATCATCATCTTAATTACATTTTTTACGTCATATTAGTAGCGTGCAACATGCCACACACGCGCTTACGAAAAGCGAGAGAAGGTACGGGAATTCAACGAACTGACGATACGTAACAGGGGTTAAGGTCATATGATATTCGTGTCTGACAAATCGATCACGATCTGAAGGACGCCTTGGCAAAAGACGCAATTCTTTACGACACGTGGTCGAATCATTTGCGTATTTCACAGGCGCCGACGCGACGGTCCTTCATTCAGTCCCAGACGGTGTCTAAACTGTCGCGAATTTTTAGAGAACATTAGGAGTTCTAATAGACTGGTTTCTCTCTCTTCCTCGAGAAATGACGCAACAAAATTGCGGCTTGTTTACGTGAGCAAGAATTGTCGGAAGATTCCAGTGATGGAATCAGCTGGTTAATGATGCAGAACATGTCGAGGATTGAAAAAAGCATAACGAGAAACCGGAGTATCGATCGAACTATAGCATATCAATTTTTTTTTGCAAATACTTATAATTTTCCATTGACATATAGTAATGCTCGATTACTGTCACTTTTTTCAGGCTAGGATTCTTTAGTCAATGCTTTCGCGTAACAGAAACTTCATTAAGTTCTTTTTAATATTATTATATGATAATTAATCTTCAAATTTTTTCGACGCACAATGTGCTTCTAATTAAACGAAGAAAAACTTTTATTATCTATATGCATCCTTGAGACTCATTACTAAATATTTATAGAGAACATAATATTTTCATATCCTTCTAAATAAAAATTACTTTTATTTTTATAAGAAAAGTATAATTTAAAAGGAAAGAAATGAAGAGAAATAAAGGAATTAATCAAATATAAAATTTAATCATTTATTTGAACTGTTTATTTAAACTGTAAATGTATATACTGAAAAAAAATTATATATTTTAACAGCATTATTTTTATTCAAAATAATCTTGTTGACTTCGTTAAAATCGTTAGAATTTTATGGTGTATGTTTCATAAGATTATTATATTCTCTCCTCTTCTTTTTAAAAAATATGAACTTTTAGCACTTTCTGATAATAGTATTATTGATGAATAAAATTTTCCACGATGTTACACGAAAGACGTAGGTCAGGTTATTTTTTTTTAACGTGTTCGTCCGATACTTACGAGATTGGAAAAGACGAAGAATGCACTCTTATCCGATTCTTTTTGCTACGATGATGCAAGCACTGCCACGCCTCCCCACTATCTGACGTGCACAAGAACAAGATGCAGTTTCGGCATACGCAGAATTCAAGCGGTGCGTAAGTGCATGATGACGCATCGACACGTTCTCCAAGGACGCGTGGATTCTTCATCACGTTGATCAAGTTCACCATATTTATACACTCCCGTGAATGCACGACGAGCGTAATAAAAATGCAACGCTTGGACGTAACACTCGTGGCACAATTTAAGGCTCCTGTTCACTCACCACTACTATCTCAGATTGTGATGTCAGAAGCGAAAAAATACATATAAAATTTCTTGTAAAATATATTAATATGGGCATATATTTCAATAAAACAAATACTTCGAAAAAATCTCTTTTTGTTCGTTAATAAATAACCGTAGAATATTCTATATATTTTTCAATGTCTTTTCTACGTCTATTCTGTGATTTTATTCTATTCTATTCTATATCTATATAAATAATCATGTATCTGGAAATGATTATATATAATAACATAACTAAAAATAAAATAAGCTACGTGTGCACAACTATGAGAAATATTCAAATTAATATCTATATAGAAATAAATATTCTATAATTTCTTTTCAAAATAAGAATATAGTTTTAATGTATTTTACAAATCGATTGCAAATGTTTTTTAATACTTTTATTTAAAATTGCAATTTTCAAACATAATTCGCAAGAATTTTTATTGCGTATTTTCTCACTCGTAACATCACAATAATAGTTTTGTGTGTATGTGCGCGCGCGCGCGCGTGTGTTTGAGAGAGAGAGAGAGAGAGAGAGAGAGAGAGAGAGAGAAATCGCTATTTATTACGCGCTTCAAGGTTGAATCCTTTAAAGTACCAAAACTAGACATACAAACATTATGTATAAAAAATTATAAACTGAAATGATATTATAAATACAATGAAATATGTGTGGTGTGTGTGTGTTGTGAGATATAAAAAAAAAATAAAAATTTTTAAAGATATTAAAAAAAAGTTGTAGCTTGATAATTGAAATGTAATAAGTGCAGCACGACAAATACGTGCACAAGCCCAAGTTGAACATGTGCGTATAATTCAATATATAAATGTAGTCACCATTTAACATTAAAATCGATATAATTTTGGAGCTAAGAGTTAGCGATTGGTGCTTATACAACCTTTCTTTAAAAATACGTGACTATTTTGAATTTCATAAATCAGAAAAGCTATTTCCGCCCCACGGTTTCTAAAAGATGTAAAATTCTATACAATACAGAGATAAAAAAGGAAATCTCAAGTCATAGTATACCGCTGAGTAAAGTTGTATCCCTATGGTACGAAAAGAATATAGTATGTAATCAATTCTGGGTCCATTTTAAAATAAAAAAAAAAAACATTCTTTTTGTATCTGAAAATAAATTTTAATTGATATGAACAACTGAATTCTTTTTGAACTCTCTGTGCAATCTGAGTTACCTAAACTTGAATTTGTCACGGAGAACTCGAAGCAAAGGTAAGATTATCTATAAAATAATTCCGTCGGGAATATATTTATCTTCAGCCAATGGAACTTATTGAAATACGATGAAATATGCTCATCATTTAGCCTGATAGCGAATGCAGGCATTGAGTACTCTTTGCAGTCGTAAACTTAATTTATCCGAAATATCAGTCAGGGACAGCAATAATAAAAAATTGGCAGTATAAGAGAGCTGACATTAACCGCACAGAGAGAGAAAGAGAGAACAGGAGCTTAATTCGATACAACTGGGATAATTTTTATATGATATATACATAAAATACAGTAAAATCTGAATAAAATCGAACTATTTTTATCTATATGCATGTAGGAGTAATGAACGTATTAAAAACATAAATAAATATTTTTGAAATACAAATGAAATATCAACGCGTTTTGATAATGAACCCTTAACAAGAATTAGAATGCTATCGAAAAACATACAGAGTCACGTCTAGACAATATTAATTATCTGTATCCAGCTATACGCGCGGATACTCTGACGTTGATTCATCAGTTTCGGTTACACGCGATTAACTAATTTTTATTTTCCCGTAATTATCGCTAGTCATTATCTTCATACGTCTCATCGCGCAAGGGTCTCTTCGCGGAAGGAATTGTTATGCGTTTCCTAAGCGATATCCGGAGTGTGTACGTATGCACTTTGAATCATCAAATGCAAGATATAATCGCATCTCAAAGAGTGCATTCAAGAATGAATCAGTCATCCACGATTCCCGACCGTTTCTTTCCTCACTGACACTTCTCGCACATTTAAATCGTGTACATTTTCTAAAAATGTATTTCTTATTTCTTTATATCCATTTAAATTTATTATTCATTGAAGCAGAGCTGATCCCTTCGTATCCTTTCTACGAGGGGGAAAAGTCCATTCATGTCAGAAGAATGTTTTAATATACCCTCGAGTTTCTCCTCCTCGTTCGTCGTCCCTCAAGCGGGGGACGACGCTTGGGGGCCGACGTCTGCCACGTCGCCATTCTGCCCCCCTCTTCCTCGTCGAGGAACGAAAAAACGCTCTTTAACGCAAAATTATTCGAACGCGTCGGCATACAATTAGAGTCGTGGAATCGCGTGACGCACATAGGAATCCAACGGGAGACCTCGAGCGCGGCCACCGACTCCAGCGATTAGCAAGAAGCTCGTCATCCTGGAACGCCGACAACGACAGACGCTCCGGTCACCACGCCGTATCTCCCTCGTGCGTATGTGTACGTAGCGAAAGGGGAAGATCGTTAACCCTTCGCACTGCTGAGTAGTATACTTGAGATAGAAAGGACACCTGCGTCTCGCTTCCGATAAGACATCGTGCGTCGGCCACCCCGCACGATAATCGCGCACGGAAGTCACGGGGCTTTCAGTTACAGGTATCATGTGTTTAATACTGAATCCGGCAAAAGTGTGAAAACAGATTCGAAATAGCATTATATCAAAAGACATGAGAGAAGATGTTGGGATCCATATCTGCGCTAAATTTAATGCGTTTAATATGAATATTATTCAGAAAAAATTAGTTTTATTAATGCAATGAGTAATTACAGTGATGATAAATAGTACAGGAAAGATATATAATTTACACGTCTCTT
>NW_017305569.1:5077653-5081952 GCF_001594115.1 Trachymyrmex septentrionalis | reverse complement strand
AAAAAAAAAAAAAAAAAAAAAAAAAAAAAAAAAAAAAAAAATTGCTGCAATGGTCCAGTCTTATTGGTTGCACACAATTTTCTGTCGCAAGCATTTACATTATTAAGGCAATGTCAATACATGTATGATTTCGAATAGGCTAAACGCAATTAACTTCCAAAGATAGTAAGTCCTAAAAAAATCTATTTTAGACATATGTACTCTCTCACTCTCTCTCTCTCTCTCTTTCGCTGATATCAGTATTTGTTTCTTCAATAAGACTGTTTCTTCTGTAACATTTTAGACAACATGTCCTAAGGGCAACATAAAAGCGTTTTTTAGGATATATATGTCTGAAAAATATCTTTAAAAATAAAAGATATTATTAAAAATATCTTCCAGACATTGCATGTTGTCTGGAATAACTGTGAACGATAAAAAAAGAGACAGGGGGAGAGAGAGGGGGGAGAGAGTGAGTGAGAGAGAGAGAGAGAGAGGGGGGGAGAGAGAGAGAAGTTTTGGTAAAAAAAGTTTCTTCTACGCAGAAGTGAGTTTGCTGAAGTAGTGGACCGTATGAGAGTCATTTGGCTGTAGTAATTAATTAGTAAATCGCAAGTAATAAAGTAAGCAGTTGATTAGAATAGCATTCACTCCAAATTTACAGTAGCTTTAAAAACATTGGCTGCTGCAGTCATATTTCTTCTAAATTGGTTGCAACAATCAATTCAACAGCAACCGATTTTTTCTTTCAGTGTAAGTAAAAAATGACATTTAATGAAAGTAGAAAATAGGAATCAATAAAAGGGATAATTCATAAGATAGTAGAGTTATTAAATTCTATAATTTACACAAATCTTATTTTCGTAATAATTGTTATTTTAATAATAACACATTAAATCTATCAAAATTAAATATAATTTATATATTAAATCCATTATTAATTATAAGAATAATATAATAAAAATAATTTTTAATAGGTAGTATGCCAAATATTTAGAAAGACTCATATAATTAATTCCTTTTCTTAAATTTTCTTTTCATCCAAGAAGTCATCGATCAAAATACATTTTGTGAAACAGTCGATAATATCCGAATATCGAATTGTGTTTCACGAACGCAGACACGTACAAAAATTCGTAAGTATTACGCAAGCACGTTGTTGAAGAGAGGCCGAGGAGTTGTTTCGCTTGTTAGGTATAACTCATGACCACTTGGTCACTTTAATCATATGTATCTGGGTATTAGGGCAATGTTCATGTAATAACCTTGAGCTCGTTTGCCATCCGCGATCTTCGTCCTGTCTTCTACTTTTACAAGTCTCCCAAACCTCGTAATGTTCTAGAATCTGTTTTAGCATCTTACAAATTTCTTAACCCATCTTTTGTCTTCTATTTCTTTTCTTGTTGATTATTCTCGTCTTACTTTCTTATTTTCTTTATCAAGTGTTTTTGTTTACATTATTTATATAAAAAGTTACAAGATAATAAAATTCGGATGTCTAACTAAAGACAATTTAAGTTTAAAACACGTGAATATATATATATATGAAAATACAAAAATATAAATAATAATATAAAATTTAAATAAGTCAAGTTAATTAAATATCTGAGAGCATATATACACCACATATTTGAATTAATATAACGTAACTAATTTTTCTTTTCTATTGTTAAAAAATGTCGGAAAGGAATTTTGATATTTGATTTGTCAGGACTAAATATGGCAATAGAGATCTTTAAATGCAAATATAAATTTGCAAGCATTAGTCCGTTAGAGCAATTGTGTGGCAAGCTAAACCTTTCATATAGAATTTTAAGAATTATTCTTGTTAGTTTGTTGAAATTCTTTTAATATTTAACTACTTTATAAAATAAGATCCAACCATAATAATTATTTTATACAACATCTAAAAATGTAAATATTTGTGAAAAATTTTGTATTGTCTTTTTCTTTGCACTAAAATAATAAATGCTGCACTGAAATAATAAAGAAATAATATATAATAATTTAAATAATATAAAAACAATCTTTTAATTGATACAAAAAACGATCATAATTCCAGTCACGATAATAATGATATTTTTGTGTGCGCGCTAGTTATAATGCGAATAAGAATTTTATTTCAATCTTCTTGGGTCCAAACATAAACTATTTTCAAATTAATGAACGCGAATGCGAATATCCTCAACATTTCTCAGTAAGAAAACTTCGACAAAAGCGACGACTGTAATAAGAAGAAAAACGAAAATAGAAAGGGAGAAGAAAAGTTGCACTGAATCTGTGTTTCGGTGTTTCGAAGCCAAGGCCCATACAAAACCCGTCGAAATATTGCTGCGTAATGTACCAAGCGTTAATGCAGGTCAGGTTTTACAGGTCCTATCTTTGCGGTTTTCGAAGGTTACAATTCATCTGACAATCATGGTATAAGTACACATGGTTTACATGCTTACACCATGCTGACAATTCAGGGATGCGTTCAGGAAATTACGCCTAGATAATTCAAAGTTATATTACGTTACGTATATTATAGCACACTAGATATATAATTCCTGAATGCAGCCCTGAAAAGAGAAAATATAAATGAATCGCGATTATCGATATGAATAGTATTATGGAATATATTATGGAATCGGTATTATGGAAACAAGACAATGATTTTGGTTAAGAATTATACTACGCTTTTATATTAATTTCTAAAAAATAATTTTTAAATTCTTGTAAATTAAACATATTTTCTACTCGTGCAATCAAATCATGGTAAGCAATTAGTGATGCAATGCAAAATAAGCATTACTTATAAAATGTTTGTAATTATATAAAATGATTATATATATATATATATATACACACACACACACACACACACACACACACACACATACACACACATAAAACATGCAATATATATTTTATATTCGTACAATATTTAATATTATCTGGTGTAAAGAAATTAATCGAAAGTTATATTGAAATATCTTATTATCTAGTCAATTTAATTTAATTGATACATTATACATACTTATTTAATCTTTTTAGCAATGATTAATCAAGCAAACAAACAAAAATAATTGCTTTTCATCATTTTTAGACTCGTGATAGTAAAGTGAAACAATTATATTTTACTTTATAATTACAATAATTTTTCTTCTTAAAAATATTGTTAAAGATGTATTTTACGAAAGGTAAAATACACCTTTAATAACTGAATGAATTTTTAATTAACCAGCCGTGCACCGGATGTCCAATGCGACTTAGTCCCCTGGAAAGCTCGTTCAAATTTGCCTGTCCCAGTAATTCGCCACGTTTATTCATCTGCATGCCGCCAATTCCTCAAGGACCACAATGGAAACCATGTTGCATTCGTAAATACGGTGTTCCTTGCAAAGCTCATACTTATGCGCGAAGACTTTTGCGATTCAATTACAACGACTTAATGGCTCAATACTGAACTTCTGTCATGGGCATGAGTAATATTTTGTTGATCCTAGAAATCTTGCTGCGCATTGCTTTAATAATCAACGGTAGAGGATTCTTACTTTTCGTGAATTTTCGATAAAGATCTCTTTTAGGATAAAATCAAAATGCAACATTCAACAGTTGTAAATTATATTACGGCATTGAAGATTTTTGAACGAAAAATAGAAAAAAGATATGTAAGCGTGTAACAAATAACAGATTATTAATTTATAACTTAAAAAAGATAAATAAATTCAGAAAAACAATAAATTGCTTTGTGTGACAAAATTTTCTCTAATTAGAGAGTAAAAATATCATAGTCTAATCTCTTCGGGTCAAAAATTCTTTAAAATTTCTTGAAATTTTATTTTAAAGAGAGTGAAATCTCTCATTTTAAGAAAAAAAAATCTCTCAATCCTGAAAAAGAGTGGTTCCTAAAAACCAGGTCATAAATGGATTTAAAGATACCGAAAAATTGATATCTTCCATCGATAAAAAAAATTGTGACGTAATAGGACAATTTGGACATTGGATTCGGTTTCAGAGCATCAAAATACATAATATTCTAGTGGTATACTAGAACTTAAGATATTAACGTTAGGGGTATATAATGTAAAAGGGATCACCGATATTAGGAACAAGAATTATGCGTAAATTTAGCAAGGACGTAGAAAAGGACTTACTCATACAAAAAAGAATAATCCGTGAAAGGGAAAATGGTCCGTTGAGAAGTCCGTCGAAATGTTCAGATCATAACGACGTAGTAATAATTAAGACCATCAAATTTTTTTTAAATTGAAAGTCATTATAAAAATGTTTTATGCAATTCCTACGAATGAATTAAAAATGCATTGGGATTGAAAA
>NW_017305569.1:5073018-5076498 GCF_001594115.1 Trachymyrmex septentrionalis | reverse complement strand
ATATATATATATATATGAACGCATTTGATATATAATTATATTTAATTGTATATAAAATATGTCCATTTTTTATATATAAATATATATAAATATAATTATGTATGAAACATTTTTTTCCAGATATTTATAAGTAATTGTAATTTAATTTAGTTGTACTTTTTGTAACTAATTTAACAGTTACTTTTACAGTTACTTTATGTTAAACTTATTTATCAACACATAGACTAAAATGAAATATTCAGTAAATAGTGATTATTTCTTGTAATTAAGGTTATTTATCACTGATAGAATCATCACACTCTGTCGTATTAATTAACAAGAATCCTTTTGGTATGCAGACGCGTCTTAATATTGATCTTATAATTTTTATTTAAAGAGTATATATTTATTATAAATAATAACGTATAATTGAATATTTAGTATAATAAATAAAATAATTTAGAATGTTAGGAATATATAAACATAGATATGTAATATGTACATAAATATACATCGTAAATAACAATAAATGAAGGCCGAAGTAAGAGTCAGCGCATTCCTTTAAATATATAATTAAAGACATAAATTAAAAGTACAGAAAAGATAAAAAAACAAGAAAAGATGTGTACTACGAAATAATAACGGTAAATTCACCCTTCATTTGTTATTTATTTTATATACGAAGAGTCCTTATATTTTTGTTAAATATACATCATTTTACATTTATGTTACAATTATGTTTATGATTTGCTGAGAATTAAATATATAAATTCCTATATACTATTAAAAAAGTAATTATTAAAAAAATTATAAAATATTAAAAAATAATTATTAAGTAACGATTCGTTATTTAAAAAAAACTAACTGTAACTGGTTACTTTTCAGAATCATTAACGGTAATTAATTATTTTTCAAGAGACAAAAATTGTAAACTGTGACTATAATAGTCATCCGCAAAAAATATATATCAATAATCATATTTTTTTGCGATGAGATTAGTTTTACAATTTTGCTTTTTTCAGAGGTTAAAGTGAACCGTAAAAATTCTTTTGCGTTCATCAACCCTAGGAGTAAATTTAAAGAACTTAAAAGCAGACAAAAATGAGGAAGAATAAGAGTGACAACGAAAAACAGGACAATAGAATGGGAAAATTAGACCATGTGCTATGAAATCATCTCATTAGCATAAATTCTTCTCATTCCTTTCATTCACAATTTCGAACCTACCCCAAGGCTCGAACCCTCGTTATTCTCGCCTTCCTCAAAAAATATCTCTAAAAATCCCTATTCACAAGATTTATCACGTTAAGGAATGTAGTTTTTTCTTTGAAAAAACAAAATAGAAAATATTTCAAAAGATTAAAAGATCAATAACCTGCAGGTTTTTACTTTTGGCTCACACGTCCTAAGAGGACGTTCAACCTTAGAGCTCAGCCAAAGCCAAGTATGATGTTGTGAAACCGAAAAACACATGATCTTGGAAATACGCGCCAAATTCTATCAACGTCAATTTCGATAAGAATATTTAGAATAACAACATGGCAGAGCAAATCACGGACCTCTATTTTTCAATCTTTTTCTTGTTAGAAAAACATAGCCTCAAATCTTTTTTATTTCTTGCAAGACATTTAATTCGAATAAGAATTCTGTACAGAATGTGGTAAGCTTTTATTTAAAATATACAAGTATGGATAGATATACAATACAAATAAGGATAAACAAATATATAAAATATATATATAAAATAAGGCTTGAAAGAATCTATCAGTGAAAAATGTAAAAAAACTCATCAGAGCCTACATCAGCTGTTCGGATGCACAGAAAATTCTTTATTTTTATATAAATGTAACAAAACGAATAAAATAAACGTTTCGATCCTTCAAGGACCCTTCGGGTCCTTATCAATATAAAATATAAATCAAAATTACATAAGAATGAAAGGATCCTTTACTTTAAGAAACCTTTATTTTTTATTCGTTTTATTACATTTACACGAAAATAAAGAATTTTCTGTGCATCCGGATAACTGATGTAAGCTCTGATGGACTTTTTTACATTTTTCACTAAGGATAAATATACAAATTTCGAAAACGGTTACATCTAGAATAAAATTATAGCCGAGCATCAAAAGATATTTGTTTTGCAAATTGTTGAAATATTTGAAGGAAGCATTATAAACGCTAGTTTTAAGAGAGATTATTTGAAGATATATAAAATTACAATAAATCATCTGTTATTTGCTTTAGCAAATATAAGTTTAACAATTTGTTAGAGCTCTTTTCTACGATATAAGCAAAATATTTTTCTTGTACTTCAGCAGCATTAATACAGAAGCATTTAATACAAATTTAATACAAAGGCATGGACGCAAGTCAGTTTGTAAGGAACTATCGCTTCTTGGAAATGTGTGTAAGAAAACATAAGCAGAAGATTCATTTTCATGCAATAAAGCTTTTTTAGAAAAATTCAAAACTAAAATACAATTTTAAGAAGCATTCTTATATAAATTGACTAGCGCCCACGCCTCTAGATTAAAGTTGCTCAATGCAAGAAAAATGCGAATATTTTGGTACCATACAGAAAACAGCGTTGACGAATTATAAAACTATATTTGCTAAATTAAATGATTTACTGTAATTTTATATATTTTCAAACAATCTTTCTTAAAGCTAGCATTTATAATGTTTCTTTCAAATATTGGATTCCAAAAATTGCCAGGTTAACATAGGTCATGTATATGCAGCATGCAGCGCTCAATGCATGAACAAATTCTAGCATACATCAGAGAGAGGCATGACTGTATGCATGCTACCAAGAAATCGATCATTATATTCCTTTATAATGATTTGCTTCTTTATTTTATTTTTTTATGAAATCACATCTCTTTTCATTGCTTCACAATCTCAGACTTCTATGATTAAACTGTTTATTTCGATTATGTGCAAGAGATAAAGAAGAGTTTCGTGATTCCGAAAATTCCAGCCTACGCATATGTACTACAATGTTTGTGTGTGTATATGTGTAATTATGTGTGTGTGTGTGTGTGTGTGTGTGTGTGTGTGTGTATTGTGTATATGTAAGTAAATGGGCGTATAAGAAATGGCCGATATGCTTGACGTCAAATATGATAGCAAAGATTAGTAAAAGTGGAAATCAGCTTATATGAAATTTTCGATATACATAGTAAGTTGAAATAATACTTATTATTTGTAATGTATCAGAGCAAAAGTTTGTAGCACTACTTCATTTGTACAATGTCTACACGTTTTAAAAAAAATTTGGTAATTATATCATTCAACAGAGCAAAGTTTCAGAAGTTTAAGAATCTATTTTTTAAATTGCGATACGCGCAATAATTTTTAACGGAGTTATAAACAATCAGAGTCAAAGTGCATCTTTTATTAACAAAAAAGTTCAAAAAATGTTTCTTTTCTGCTATATACAATTAAAAATTATTCCATACTCTCTCTCCCCCTCTCTCTCTCTCTCTCTCAAGAATAT
>NW_017305569.1:5070501-5072918 GCF_001594115.1 Trachymyrmex septentrionalis | reverse complement strand
ACTCTCTCTCCCCCTCTCTCTCTCTCTCTCTCTCTCTCTCTCTCTCAAGAATACTTGTAGAAGGTCGAATGCTCCTCCCTTAAGCAGTGGATGTCGAGTGAAACTTGTTTGACATGAAAAGTCGAATGCCCCTAAGTAAGGAGGGGATAGACCCTAAGAACCGTAGACGCCCTAAAAATGGGAAAAAGATGGAATAACTCTCGCTTGGTAAAAAGTTTTACCTTTTTATAAATTAAATTTTGTTCATTTTAAACGAAAATACAGATGCTTGAATACAAAAGTTCGTAGCGCTATAAACTATTGTTTGGACCAACTTTAAACAAACTTTATAATTTTAATACTTTTTCCGATTTTTGTATTAAAAGTTGTAAAGTTTAAATGGCTGAATTTGTAAAGTCCTTGGTTACTAAATTGCGCTGGAAAAATGATTACACTGTTAACATCCATTAAATCGATACGGTTGCAGCCTTGACCGATCGCAAGAATATTTCCTACATATATCAATCAGATTTCTTTCGTCGTACTATTCGTTTGTCATGAACATATCCGACAGATATTGACATACCGGATATAAGTTCAAGCAACCGCTCACTTTTGACATTTCGTGACGGTCTGCAAACAAAAAAAGAAAAAGAAAAACAAATGTGGAATGAATTTATATCAGCCCTAACTGAGGGTTTATAGATAACACAAACATTCCTTAGTATTTGCATCTTTTCAAAGTACGTGTAAACATGTGTGTGTATGCGTTTTAGAAAAATATATATTTTAGAAAATACTTATTTTTTTAATAAAAAAATTTTAAGTCGTCACTCTCTTCCGCACCAATTACAGTCATTGTAATCAGGCGTTTCGCCATGTTGTACGGGATACAACAAAATTAAATTATTACAGCTAAATTAATAATGTATAATTATATGAAAACTGTATAACTCACAAATGTGACTAATGTCACAAATGTACCGTTGTATCTGTAGAAAGTTTGTTATTGATCCCAATAATGAGATAGAACTTTTGCAGCAATTTAATTTTAATTCTATTACAACAATAAATAATAATTATAACAAGAAATGATGAACATAGACCGTGCAAGAGCGTTTGAAGAAATAATGTATTTATTTTTTAATAGTTTAGATTGACCAACACACACACAATGTTGGTCTCTTATACCTTTAAAAAGAATTCATAATGTTAACATTAAAGGTATACTTTCTTCTATTTATGTTCGAGCATATACAAAATTTATTATTATTAATCTCACAAATACTTTTTAAAATGTAATATTATAAATATTATAAAATATAATATTATAATTGTACTTCTTAAATGTAATTATAATTTGCAGAGCTTGGTCTTATTTCAAATAAATCTATATAAAATATATATTTTAAATAAAAAAGAAATTAAAAAGTTATTTAATATTTATTATTTTAAATAACTTCTTCTGATCTATATTTCTTATTTAATATTTTAAATAAGTTTTTGGAACTTATTTTATATTTTTTATTTTAAATAAATTATTTACTATTTTTTTACTAAACCCTAATAATTTGTAATAAAAGGAGTATTTGAAATTATTAATATAAATCTAGTTCTTGTAAGTCAATAAATTGTAAAAAATATGATTCGTTTAATAAAAGATTATGCAATATGTCGAAGAGATTAACATGACAACATAAAATTTAATATATCAAACGTAACAATAATTTTACTTCATTTTCTACATATTTGAAATTAAATTTTGAAATCAATCAGGGTTGTTCAGCTTATTTTTATCATTCTATTGATAAGATTAAGTATTTGGACTATTATCTGAAATTTCGAAAAATTCTGTAGATACTCCATTGTTGTACTACTCGTATTTCAACATAAAATGTTACTGCCTGTTCAGAAAATGAGATAAGAAACAAAGTATTTTTTTGTATTATCTTTGTCAATTAGATGACATTCTAAAATAATTTAGAAGAATATTTGAATCTGAGAGAGGACATTGCCTTTTCGTTTTTATGTATGAATATTTTCTAAACTAGAAATTCAAAAGTAAAAAATAAAAGGTATATCTCAGTCCATTTCCATTATGTCATCTAATTGACAAAAGGTACAAAAAATTTTAGATACTTCAAAATTCTTTTATTAATCGTTAATTCTTCGATGTATCTGTAACGATTAATATATGCATAATTTTGTTCATGTGCATACTTGCATCGTCACAGACATCACAGACAACAAAACATTTCTTTCTCTTCTTTCCAAATCAGTCTTCCATCGAGCAAATAGGAAAAATCTATAAAAAGGAGATTTCGAAAGGAGATTTTTCCTCCACTATTTATTATGTCGATAAACGAAACACTCGAGTCACTATATGTATGCAATCGTGGGGCAACGATCCGAACGGCTGGAGTTCAATAGTCAAGAGT
>NW_017305569.1:5070144-5070401 GCF_001594115.1 Trachymyrmex septentrionalis | reverse complement strand
GTCACTATATGTATGCAATCGTGGGGCAACGATCCGAACGGCTGGAGTCAAGAGATCAATAATCAACCACTGTTAATCACAATGTGACAAGTTCCTAGAACTTACCTGTCTATCTCTCTAAGATATAGCACGTACGTCTTCTATTCTAATCTTTGTTTACTCAAAAATAAAAATAAATTTTTGCTTTTTACATACATTGGAGCTTGAAAAATATCGCATATGAAAATGAAAATACTACAATATACATTACGTATATA
>NW_017305569.1:5068010-5070044 GCF_001594115.1 Trachymyrmex septentrionalis | reverse complement strand
ATACATTGGAGCTTGAAAAATATCGCATATGAAAATGAAAATACTACAGTATACATTACGTATATATACGAGTATTATAAATTTTTCTAGTATTTTTGTACGCGATAGAATAAGAGCCACGTACGTATAGTCCAGATTGAGAACGTTACGTCGTAAAAGTAATGCGTTATCGCTAGTATTTGTAAAAAGTAATTTATTACCGTCATCATCACTCTTAGAAAGTTACTTAGAATCATTTTATTTCTACGAGGCGAATTAGACAGAGTTAAAATCCCTACTTTAGGCTATTCCTATAAAATAATATTATGAATGCAACGGAGAAAATGGAGAGTAAAAGTACAGCCTCGCGATTTCACGCTGTGACGTTTTTAGTCCATGGATATTTGAAATTGATTTCCATAGTTCTCACAACTTCTTACTACGAATGGGGTTAAAATGTCACATAATAAAATCGCTAAAAAGAAAACAGCCAAACATTCTTTGCTGCATAAGTAATCTATCTTCTCCTAGATAGAGGAGGGTTGCACAGATCAAAAACTGATCAATCAGAAAACTTGGCCTAAGCATTAGGCCAAGTGGAGTCAGAAGAAAGATGTCAGAATCAGTGTTGCTTCATTTATAGTTGAACAAACTGTAAGAGTGTTTCTTCGCTGGCTACGCATGAACCGACGGACGAAGAAGCTTTCGCTAGTAAAGCTTTGCTACATAAAATTGTACTTTTACGCAAAAACAAATATAAAGGAATAAATCTAGAATCTTACTTTAATATTATGAAGTAAAAAAGACAACAATTCATTACTTTTTAAGTAACAATAATGCTGATGCGTTTTTAAAATTAGTAACGGTGTAACGAATAATTCTTAAAAAAAAATAACGGTAACAGTAACGTGTTACTTTTATGAAGTAATGTTTCTAACTTTAGCGAATAATAAGAGTATAAAAAGAGATCAAGAAGTTATTGAAGACAAAGCAAATATATTACACGCTGTTTTCAAATTATTCACTTCATCGTTAAATCTGAGTATCAATTTTATAACTTTTTCTTCTAAAGCAGAAACATTTTAATTTTTCATTTTTCATGTTTCTATTTCAGAAAAGAAGTTATAGAGTCGATGCTTTGTCTCCATCAAATAAATTATGAAAAATATAAATAAGATATAAAGCGAGATACAATGATTCTCGAAACTGATCAAATTGCATATCATTGTTATGAACTCCTTTTAAAACTGTGAACAAAGATATTTATAATAAAATCATATTAGATACATACTTTATTTATACATTAAATTGGAATGATATTAAAAAGTCGTTGTTTACATATTAAATTAAAATAACATTGAAAAGCCATTTTTGTCAATTATTTTCTTCGAATCAATTATAGATAATTATTATGTATGTAGTACATTTCATCAATTTCAAGAGTTCACTGTATAATAAAATAAAAGATTTAAATACATTAAATGTTTTTTTTATATATAGAAATTATTTTACGTATACTTTAAGTATGTGAAAAATGAGATAAAAAACTATATGTATGCCTTCTTGGATTAGTACTTTATTACATTACGATAACACGAGAACTTAAATTTAACTGAAATTTGCACGGCAATTTCAAGTTCAAAGCTCTAGTTATGGCAGAAACCACGATACATTATGGGAGACATAGAATTTGCATAATCTGCAGTCGCACGCCTCGGCCGTCGGCTGTCGGCATGTGAATTTCAGCAACGACGCACTCTACACCTACGACTGATTGCGCAAGTTCTTAAAATCAGTACGCGAGACTGGACTCACTTTCAGCGTGTCAAGGACACCGACGACAGGTCCTCTCGGCCTAATTCTTCGCGATGAGCGGTCGCATTAAATCTCGCTAATACGATGCTCATTCTGTTAAGTATGATCGATTAATGTAAAACATTCGTGATCACTATCAGTTGAATTTTCTTATCCTATTATTAATTAGAGACGACATTGTTTGTTGTTAAAAAAAAACCAATTTTTTTTATTGATTTTGCTTAAAAATGTCTTATTAAA
>NW_017305569.1:5063657-5067910 GCF_001594115.1 Trachymyrmex septentrionalis | reverse complement strand
ACATACTGTTTGATATATGTATATAATTATTCCTTTTTTATTATTCACTCGAGCAACTAAGATAATTTTTAAGTTTTTTTAGTTGCGTTAGGAACAAATTTTCCGTTTTTTTCTTATTCTAACGAAGAAATATAAGTATATTGCACTGCTAAATTGTCAGCAAAGATGACGTCCTAGGCGGAGCTCCTTCTCCACCCTTCTCCTCTCTCTGCCATTAATCAGTGTTTAGTGACAGTTGACAGTAAAAATAGAAAAAATTTGATAAAACTTCAGAAAAAAGGAAACTGAACCGATTTCAATAACCTTGACCGATGTTGTCCGAGTGACGTTCAAGAGGTTTTAGCCGTCGCTCGTTGTTCGCTAAAAAATTAGCAAAAAAATTCAAAAAATAACGTCACATTTCTGTTATATATACATTATTAAATACTATCCTAAGCTCTCTCTGGTTAGGAACGTTCAACTTTTCACGCGAAGCGAGGTTCACGCCACCCTCCCCTCTGCTTAAGAGTGAAATAACTTTCTATCCCTGGTAAAAATAAAAATCGGGACGTAAATCATGTAATGGGAGAGTAATAGAAGAATTGAAATAATGAAATGTAAGAGGCGTTTACGCTTCTATTACTCTCTTATTACATTCAATTAACGCTCCGATTTTTATTTTCATCAGGGATGTTATAAACGTGTGATCTTATTTATTTATACTCTACTAATATTCGATCTATGTTGAGTATTTATGATTATAATTGATCAATTATCTCTTGTCTTTCGTTGTTGAGACTCTCAAAGATATTCTACTACGATCTAAAATAAAACTTTACAAATTTTTTAGTATAAAGTGGTGATTGCAATAAGCTTATCGATTATTTGATAGAACATGAAGTTTTGCCAGGTTTTATGCGTTGTCCTCGATATAATAATGTGATGGATTTCTCAATCGTGATATGTTATTATTGCAATGTGTCATTATTTAAATGAGTGTATTCATTAACTTAAAGTCAGCGAAGATACGCTCCATGAAAAGAAACCAGAAGAAGAGCAAATAGCTTTTGATTTTCGTCAAAGTGAGTAAAAAGCCTTTGTTGCATGAAATTTCGCTTTTATAGAATAGCCCTGCTGAGAGCGGAAACTTATACAGTAGACTTACATTAGTCTACATTAAAGACTCCCCGGAGGGTTCCATTCCCAGCAAAACCGAAAATTTCCGTATGTCTGGTGCCTATATACAGTGAGTGCAAAAAGTATTCGTACAAAAAAATTTTTTATAAAAAAATCTTATTTGTAGAAAATAAACATTAATTAACAATTTTATACAATAAATACGTTCTGTTCTAATATAAACAAACAAGCTTCGCATGTATTCTTGATTTTAAAAGCTAAATTTCTCGACTGTACAAATATTTTTTGAGCATCCAAACAATACAATTTTCCATTTTCGCTTATTTTTCAAATGATATTTTTTTTATAATTAATGCATATCTTTTTTGTATATTATATAATTTTAAGAAACATACAGTCTATTTTATTCTTTATAAATAAATTGTTAATTACCCAGCAAGAAATAATCGTCAATTAAACGAATCGACATCAAATTGGTGTTAAAATCATTGTGTCGATATCGATTCGACATCAATTCGATGATTCATTTCTCGCTGGATAATATTTACTTTTTAAAAATAAATTTCTTTTTTTTTTATATTTTCTCTGTACGAATATTTTTTGCACTTACTGTAGCTACGTAAGTAGCTACAGTAAAGTACAATAAAGACCATAAATCCTTTATTTTAGATAACCTTTAGATATGTCTGTTTCTTTAAAATTCAATTTTATCCTTTATTTTCCAATGTTATTCTTTATTATCCTTTATTTTGACGCGAAATTCTTTTCTTTTGTGAGAAAACCCAACTTAAAAAAAGAAACACTTAAATACACAAAAATACAATTTTGAAATAAATTGTTTAGAATTTTATTTTTAAAAAAATAATGATGTAATTTAAAAAAATATTCGTCAGAAAAGTGCCATTAAAAAAACATAAAAAAATATATAATACATAAAAAATATAATATATTAAAAATAATGTTCTAAAATATATAATATATAAATATATATAAAGACAATTTGTTTTTGTTAATTACATTTCTTATAAGTTTTTAAATTAAATTTATTCAAACTAGAATTATTCAGAGAGATTTATTCAAACTCTGTGCAATAAAATTTTATAATGCACAGATTGTTGACAGTCACAAACTAGTTTGAAAATATGTGGAAACAAAGTTTCTACCTAAAATATTCGAATTTGTCCTTTATCTTTTGTAAGAAAAATATAATTATCTTACATATATCTTGGGTATGATCAATGTGTGCGCGCAGGTATATGAGAGAAAAGTATCTACGCGTAGTATGACACTGGTAAAGCATATGACACTTGAAGAAGCTAATTTATTGGATATTTTCTAACAACAAGACTGCCACGTTATGATTTAATAAAAAATGAAATTAAAGTTCCTTCAATTACTATTGTCGATTAATCAAATTTCTGTCGTAAAATAATTTATTAATATTTTTTTTTAATTTTTATTGTTTGATAGAAATTTGTAATATTATTTGCGTTTCTTTTAGTAGTCATGCATTCATTAAATGGAATTAAAATCAGAAATGGTTGGAGAAGAAAAAGTTGCAGAAATTAATGAAGCTAAACTGAGAAAAAGGAAATATAAAAAAAGACGAATTATAGAAAGACTATGAATTTTCAACTGCAAAATTTTAATCCAGCTAGCATTCTAAGAAGAAAACAAGCATCATGTGCCGTTGATTAAAAACCCCTATTCTTGAAAAAAAAACGTATGTGAACTAGAAAACTAGGAAAATACTACGATATAACGTATATTGTAGTATTTCTTTAGATTTTTATATACGTTTCTTTTTAAGAATAGAAGCCCAAATACCGACTTATGTTAAATCCTCTTAAGCTTAGGAGAATAAAGTGATTAACGTTAATAGACGCATTCTGGTCATTTTGACTGAAATATATTTAAAAGATAATTTCTATTCAAAAACTATAGCCTCGATATTTTAAGATTTTCATCTCAGAATGGTTCAAAGAATCCAGAAATAATAACAGAAACTATAAAAATAAAATAATTTTTTATTTATAAGCAACTAAAGATAGCTTATAATTAAAAAAATTATTACAATCTCAATATTTTTGTATTAGAATTTTTACTCTACCTCTAGAATATGCTGTGAAAGTTGTATACGGTGATTGTGAGACATCCTGTATATGCTGTATTAAAATACATATGTATTGTAATTACTATATAATAATAAGTAATAATTAATCAAAAAATGTTTTAATATCTTTTCATTTATCAGTTAAGAAACAAAAGTAATATAATTATTGTAATAATATTTTATTTATATAATATAATTTATTTTAACTTTATCTTACAAAAAAATCTTAACAAACATTAGTAAACATTTACATAAAAATAAAAATATAATAATGCTAATCAAATTGAAAGATTCAAATAGAAATAAAAAAGGTAAAGCGGTGCGGCAAAATGATCGAGACGCGACCATTCTCGAGTTAAGAAGTACAAAATAATATTAGGAGGAATTCTGCAGAATAACTGTCCTGACGTCACAACACCTCACCAATGGGATGATATTCGTGTTTCTCAGGAAAGCACGCGAGAATAGACGCGTTGTCCTTGACACGGCAGTTGATGGCGTGGAGTGCGTATATTCGTCCGAGGAATTTAATTCTTCGGACGCCGAAAGTGAAACACAGACCGTTTGGCCCATTGATACTGACTTGACTTGAAAGTCTCCGTTTCATTCGACACGCATTACAGGTATTGTTCACCGTGACTTTACATTATCTTTATGATATAATAAAGAAGAGAAATACATTTAAATTTAAATGTGTATAAGTGAGAATTTTAAAAATTCACACTTTAAAAATTGATTAAAAATTAATTGATAAAAGTTAATTGATTGGCCATATGACGAAATATGTATAAAAACTATTATATTATATATATTTTCGAAAATATTCACTCCATTGATTCCCCACCTTCGACGAATAATTTGTTTGAAAAATGAGGTATAATGAAATAAAAGACTCAGCATTTATAAATACACACACACATACATGAAATTTTTTGCCAAGCGCTCTTGTGTAGATTTTTCGTTTCAGTCTAGTCCGCTCTATCTACACAAGAGCTCTTGACAAAAAATTTCGGGACACCCTGTG
>NW_017305569.1:5060566-5063557 GCF_001594115.1 Trachymyrmex septentrionalis | reverse complement strand
TGTGTGTGTGTGTGTGTGTGTGTGTGTGTGTGTGTGTGTGTGTGTGTGTGTGTGTGCGTGTGTGTGTGTGTGGTGTGTGTGTGGTGTGTATGTAACGTTTGGACAATTGATCAAAATGACATGAATCACTTTGACTTTACTTTTCTTATTAAATAACTTTATTTAATTTTAGACTCGAAATTGTGGGTAAAAGAGACAGAAGAAAGTGAATATAATTCTTCTCATCGGAATTACAAAATCGTAGACTCACGAATTCTATTCCAACGACTCTCTCAAAAATCGGCTATCGATCCAAGTCTAGGTGGATTTTTTTTCTTAATACATTTTAGTGTATTCTAAAATAACATTAGCCGTTATATAAACGAATTCTAAATGGTTATCTAGATTGTTATCGTATCGTGAATTAACAATATTTGCAAAGCAACGACCAAATTCACGTATTTCGGTTTCTACTCGGCAGCAGAATGATTTAAGATTTTTGCTGCATCGCCCATATTTTTCCAGCGATTGAAAATTTAATTGCCGCAAGCAATTTGAATATTGGGATTTGAAATAGCACTTTCTATTTAAAAATTAAAATACTAAGATTCGAAATTTCAAATTCAGAATAAGATACTTTCTCTCTGTATCTACATTTTATCTCGAAACTATTTAATTCTTTTGACATTTTATATTATCATTTATTACCACAGAAGTTGAGATCATGTGGTTTACTACCGCTTCGGTTTGCTACTTTTTCAATTTGCTACCTTTTCGAATCAGAGCCTTTTTGATTGAACGAATTTCCGGGTAACCTAATTGTTCTAACTTTTTTAATTGTCAATTGCTATCGGTTGGTTTATAACGAAAAAAGTATGGTTTCATCTAAAAAGAATCGATTGTTACCTTATTTCTTGGTAACATAAGTTATCAACTTCTTCATATAAATTTCTTATTAACTAAGCTTGATTTATATAAGAAATTAAAAAAAAATAATACATATGTAACGCCCCACTTTCTCACGTTGTATTTATACACGTTGACTTATACACGTCCCCATTTTCCTTGGATTTTGAAAAGAAATCTTCTAAATCTGACTTTTTTATTAGAGACTACGAACCAATAACAATTTCAAAATTTCGGAAGTGATATTCAATCTCCAGTAAGATAGCGAAATCTTCGATAAGAGGGCTGTCAATTTGTAGAATATAATTAATTGAAAAGCAACGAACGTGACTGGGGGGGATACGAAAATGATCACTTTCTGTAACATTCTGTCTAAGAATTCTATTTTCGGAAGGAAAAAAAATAAGTAGAAATATTCGGTGCACAATAATTATTATATTCACTGAAAATATAATTTCTATATGTATTACTATATGTATTGAAATTGTCATTTTTCTTTTAATTGCTTTCTCTAAAAATAGTACTCTACATTAGAGAGAGAGAGAGAGAGAGAGAGAGAGAGAGAGAGAGAGAGAGAGAGAGAGAGAGAGCTTATTACCTTTTCAAAACTAAAACAATTAGGTTAAACTTCTGTTAATTTTCATTGTGCATATTATCAATAAAATCTATAAGATTTTTACCGCCGTCATTTCTACAGTTTTTTTTTTATAATAAAAAAGGTCATCAAAATTTAAAATAATCAGCCGAGAAATTTTTTCCGTCTGTCGAAGCGCCAAAAAGCCGAAGGGAGTTTCCGGTCAAAGACCAGAAAGACGACAAGTGACAATCATGGATACAAAATTGATTACTCAAGTTTTCTTCAGCAGAGAGATAAATGACAAGAGTCTTTTTTATTATTAATTTATTTTAATAGACGATTATGTGTAATTATGCTGCGACACGCTCTCACACATAATTGCGTGTTTATGCTGGGCATGCTTTCGCACTAGTCGCACATGTTGCGTAATATCACATACCGCGAAACAGGTTTTTCCCTGGCAAAATCAGCAAAAAAAATTTATTTTTGGCATGGGTTGCGTATCCCTTAGTGCCTTTTAATAGCACCGCCTTCGCAATTATATTATTTAATTAAGCGCTTTCTAAAAGCAACGTGGGAATGAGTATGTAACTGGAAAGAAAAAAAACAAGAATACAAGGATTTTGAAAATCTATAAATTTATATGTAACCACGATGAAAGAATATCGCTTTTAATTTAATTAAAAAGTTGTAAACTCGAAGCAAATTTATATATATATATATATATACACACATGAAAAGTAATAAAGTATGTGATAAAATGAATAAAATTTTTAGTTTATATACAGACCAGAAAATTGTTGAATCTAAATAGCTGTTATTTTATAATACATGGATAAAATAAATTAAAAATACTATTCCATATAAAAAATCCGTTATTTTCATTAATACATGTGCAAAAAAATGTATAAACTTGTAAACAAACATTATAAAAAAAAGCTAAAAACTGAACTGCATAATTAATAGATATTCAGAAAATATTAGCATAAGCGGCCATTTAAAAAAAATTCTTTAAAGATACAATTATAATTATTAATGTTAGAATATATATTTAAGAAGATTCTAAAAACGATTAGTCACTGTAAATAGCACTTATATACAGACGATTTATGTGTCATTGACACATCACTACATCAATATCTCACTCACGCATGTCATAAATCACATAAATTTTCGTATAACAATAACGTTTTATTTAATTAGACGTCTAAGTCCAATTTTAAGAACTCCACGTTGTTTTTTCATGCAACTACTAATCTGTAGACTATTATTTCATAAGTATAGATTGCACAGCTTTTATATGAAGCAATGTTGTGACAATTCTAGAGCATCACATTGGACTAAGAAAATCTCAATTTCGAAATTGAGATTTTTTTGTCGTTCTTAGCATAGACTCTATTTCACAGATATTTATTAATGCGTATACTTTAATCTTGGAAAAGGATTTTCAAATCAGTAAAAGAGAAAAAAAGATAATTGTTATACAAAGATTATATGGTTTAATAGGTAATACAGACAATTTTTTAGAA
>NW_017305569.1:5057752-5060466 GCF_001594115.1 Trachymyrmex septentrionalis | reverse complement strand
TATATATATATGATACAAGAATTTTTATATTGTTTGAAATTTTGTAATAAATTTCATTTCGATGAAACTGAATATTTCGACGAGGCTGAATATTATAAACTATTATAAACTTTAGTTTCTATTTTTACATCGTCTATGCAAGGTAAGGCATATAACTTCATGTATATTGCGTACACAAACGAAGTGTGCTAAATTTTCGCGAGACTTTATTGACTAATCGATCGCGTAACCGTGAATAGAGGCACATGATTGTTGGATAACATAGCTCTTAGGCAACATACAATCGATACTGGATTATAAATTTTAGTTTCTATTTCTGTGTGTATGTATAAAGCGTAGCTTCATGCTTTATGAATCACGCAAAGTATTCATATACATATATTCATATACTTGTATATTACATACAACATAAATAAAGTGTTAACTTTTCTCACATTTTGCAGGACTTTATTGACTAATCAATCACGTAATCATCAATAGAAGCGCATAATTGTCGAATAATATAGCTCTTAGACAATGTACAATCGAGATTGAATATTATTTATTGAATATTATAAGCTTTCGTTTCTATTTCTACGATGCCACGTATATGTATATAGAGTGCAGCTTTATGCTTCATGAATTGGCACAAAGTATATATACCTGCATATTGAGCTTACAAACGGAGTGTAGCATATATAGAATAGGAGTTGTCGCACGCGATTTAATATCTAACGATTATATTTAATAACCGTTCTCTTTTCCGTACTCTCTTTCACGCTGTCCGCTTGTCGCCGCTTTTTCACACTTTTTCCTCGCAGACACTTCAGCTTTTCCGGAGAAATCAAGAGTGTATCTTATCTTGTACTCGCTTGTCCTACTTCCAGCACTCGTTAGCATGTCTTTTTACAATGTAATTTCCGCACGTGTCCGCCCGACCTCTTTCCTATCCTTTAATGTAAAGCAAAATAATAATAGTAATCAAGGTGTTACGCGTATCTCACAGTCTGCGAATTCGTCGCGAAGACGTGCGCGTGTTTCTGCATCTCGCTAACCGCGGACTCCTGACAATGAACTAGATAGACGAGTTGCGACGTGTACGCGTGTCTATGCGTGGTGTCTATGCGTGTCTAGGTTAGTAGTGACAACTTTATATCCACTTGACATATGAAATGAGATTGCCGAGAGCGTTTCTCATTCCTTGAAGAGCTACGCGAGTAGCTTAACTATTCAAATATATCATGTCGAATGTCTTTTTTAATCCTGTTGCAAATATATAATTATTATTTCTTTTAAAATTGGAGTTTTAACACAGAAATATCTATAAATGTGAAAATTATCTTCCGTTTTTGTTTGAGATTTGTATATCATAATTAAAATTGTTATAATTGTATTTTCGTATTTTTCCTTTTTAATTAGAAACACAATGTGCTGGCAGAAGATAAAATTAAAAATTTATGCAACAAGTTTCGGACTCATTATTTCTCGTACGTATTTCACCCAAAATCTGCGTATTCTTGATACGCATGATAGACAGTGAGTGCGAGCGCTGCTGCGCATCGATTATCGACATTATCCTATTTCCAATGGTGCATGTAGCAACACGTGGCAATGATCCACATAATCCTTTCATTGAACTGTCATTCTTCTCTTCATTAATTACAGATGAGAATAGAATAGTTTTGTAGTCGGCTTCGGCCACCAAAATCGAAAATACGATGCGATTCGATACACCATAAACATACAATGAGTACGTTTAGTACTCATACGTTTATACGTATGTACAGGTACATAAAGTTTCTATCTGAAACTCCGTAGACCGGTTTCACTAACACCGATTACTTGATCAGCCAATTAATTTTGTCATTAGAATTGCTAACAACAAGACTTTAAAATTTGTCTTAATTTCTAATCTATTCATGGAAAGAGGAAAAAATTGTAGAATAGATAAATAAATTAGATTTTAAAATATAAACTCACATTTTGAGAATTTTTATAAATACATATTTTTTAACAAATTTGTTGTTAAGAAATTAAAAAGAAGTCAGAAGCTAAAAATTGACCAATCACAATCAAATGCGAAAAAGATAATTGACTACGATTGGTCAACTTCTAATTTCTGATTTATTAATAATGAGTCTTACTGTAGAATGTATATTACTATTTTAGAATGCTTGACTATGATTGTTAATATGTTGATGATTTTACAATTATGATTGGAAACTTTTTTTATCTGTGATAGCTTTTGCTTAGATTTCATTTAAATTCCATTCGTTAAATTCCATGCGTTTTTTTCTCTAATAATGTTTTTTAATTTTTTACAATTCATAGTATATTAAATATCGATCCAAATTTCTCACAATTTTTAATATGCCATGAATTAAATCATTAAAGAGATGTACACGCTTTAATACTCAGCGTAAGTCTTTTATTACATACCACCAACACAACATTTAGAAATAAAAAGTAAAGTTCTGAAATTTTTATTTTTTTTATTTTAAAAATGATTTTTGTTTTAAAAATGATTTTATTGTAATAACGATATTATTTTGGTTGAATGAAAGTAAACACAATATAATTTAAATAATTTTCATAATTTAAAATATTTTTTTACTTTATGCCCCACTCGCTCTTTTATTTATTTCTAAATTTTTTGTTTTTTTTTTACCTTCTCTGAAATTTTTATTATATACTTGAAAACTCTTTGTGCTGGACCATTGAAAAACTCTGCTTTA
>NW_017305569.1:5047989-5057652 GCF_001594115.1 Trachymyrmex septentrionalis | reverse complement strand
ACTCTCTTTCGTTTCTTACTCGAGACAAAACCACGCGCGCAATACGCCTCTATTTTCCACTATTGCGCTTTCCTACTTCGACCATTCCGATCGTCGCGTCGCTTTCCCTACCGCTTAGTAATTGATTTTATTCCGTACTATTTACATTTATCCTATATGTATATATATATAAATATATATATATATATATATATATATTTATATATATATACATATAGGATAAATGTAAATAGTACGGAATAAAATCAATTACTAAGCGGTAGGGAAAGCGACGCGACGATCGGAATGGTCGAAGTAGGAAAGCGCAATAGTGGAAAATAGAGGCGTATTGCGCGCGTGGTTTTGTCTCGAGTAAGAAACGAAAGAGAGTGAGAACACAAACGCGAAGCAAGAGAGTGAACGACGCTGGAGAGAGTAGGCCAATGCCAGTGTCACTCGGCTAGCCAGCCCCTCTCGGCAAACTTGAAACTTGATCATGAAAACAGAAAAACGAGCTACGCCGATTACGTTCTTGCGAGATTTATTTACAGCCCCCTTTCCCCTGCGTCGATTGTACGCGATTGATATGAAATTGAAACGGATTAGTGACGGATGAGGACCCAACATTCATGGACGTGAAAGATTTGAATAATATTGTGTAAGATATTACTATACGAGAAAATCGTTCGACATTTTTTTTTGGCTTAGCTCTTAAGCTTATTGTACAATTGTAAGCATAATTATAAGTGGTTGTGTTTGTAAAAATCATAGCCGAATATACGACAAGAATATTCTTACAACTACAACCATTTACAACTGCACTTATGTATAAAAGGTTTTACAGTTTCAAAAGTGGGATATACATCTACTTCTCTTATTATTCAATTCTTTCTTCTTGAAAAGAATCCTAATTCTTCAAAGCTGACTTTCTTCAAAAAAGAAATTTTCCGGTGGACAGTGCGACACAATGTCGTCTTTGTTTAACATTAGCAAACAAGAATATAATAATCCATTGTGTCACATCATGTCATTCGTGTCGCTGAAACATAATCCCTTATATTTTTCGATTTTTCGAAAAAGTCTATGTTTATGCTAACAAATTAGTGACAGAAAGGAAACTGGAAAAATGTGTGAAAGATAATCTAATGGCAAAAACCGAGTAGGAATTGCTATACAAAATCCTTGGTTTTTGCTGTTACCCTGCTGTCAAAATGCTGACAAAGCATATCAGCAAGCTTTGCCCTTTAATGTTTTTATAGCAGTTTTAGGGACATAAAGCCGATTTCACAGCCGATTCACACGCCGGTTACTTTTTATCAGCCGACTAAATTTGAAAATTGTTAACTTCTAAACTGAAACTTAACATTTCTATAATAGTTTTTAATATTGTAGAACGTGCTTAAGACTGCACTTTTGATTGTGATTGATCGATTTGCTTACGTCTTTACACTTATGACTAAAATTTTTTTACGTATAATTAAGGATACATCGGAAAAACTGTAGCTTAAAATTTGCTGCTTTGTTGATATCAATGTCATTAATAAACCACATATTCTCTCTTCTATCAGTATAATGTTGAAAGAACACACTAACAGCACATTACAGGATACTAGTAATAGTAAATAGATTGGCGCATAAATCAACCGAAAGAGAGAAAGAGAAAGATGTGCTGCTGTGTACGCTATACGACGATTTGTCCGGCTCGACCTGGTTTTCAAGAAAAGTCGTTCGCTTCTTGCTACGCTTAAGATCGAAGAGGAGACCATGCCGCTGTTACGAATGGCAGGATGCTCTTTCCGATTCTGAACAGTGGAAAGCATCTCTCCTCTCCCTTCTTCCGACTATCTTCCTCGGTCGCTTCTCGCTCTCCCGGCTCTTCTCCTCGTTCTGTTATGAAAGTGCCGCAAGTGGAGCGCGCCGCCTGTGCGACAACAAAGCTATACTTTTATTTATAACTGGCCGACTTACGTCGCGAGTTAGATTCCTGCCGATAGACGAGAGAATGGGACGTTAGATCGGGCAGACGGCACGGCCGCCCGATCATTAGGATCATCGCGCGAGAGAGTGGAAAAATGGAAGCGAACCGAGAGAGTGCGAGCGGTGCGGGCGAGAAAAATCTCGACGGGCAAAATTCTCTTGTGGCGAGAGAGCTACACTGATCGGAAGAACTGGAGACGAATGAACGCGCTTCCACTGACGGAAGAATTCGTTTTCCTTTTGTGGACGCGCCGACCCGCGAGATCGATGCGAGAGAAGCACAACGAGTACGCGGGAGACCGGGCGAGAGTCCCGATTTCTTTTATTTCCAATAAAAGTTTAATAATTTCTTGCAAAATGATGAATTCGGACCCGATCGGTCGTCGAGTTTCTCTGTATTGCACCGAATAAATTACAAGTGCTACACATTATTAATTAACAATAAATCAGTTGATCGCTCGCTGATTAGGCTTATCCCGAGTGATTTATCGCTCAATATACTATTAAGGTTTGGATAGCCAATAAAGGAGAAGTATGTCATATCTGTAATAAATTTTTAAAATAATGAATCAATTAACAACCAAGCGTTGCATTACTCATTCAAGTGTCTTTTTTAAAAGCGATAAGTTTTGAGATTCTCCAATGATTTCCTGTTTCCTCTTTTCGACACTGTGATTTTTTCAGAAATACCTGAAGTGTATCTGAAGTTATTAGTGTCTGCTCTTTTTTTTATCATAGAAATTAGCGTTACAAGAAAGTAGATTTCTTGGAAAGGATCTGCCTTAATATTGTGAGAAAATAACTACGGCCAAAATTGCGGTATTTTGTAAATGCTGATAAAAGTTCCGGGTCACAACACGAGTCGAAAATGGATATATTATGTTGTAGCATCATTCGAAAATTATCTATTCGAAAGTATATCTTGAGTTTAATCAGACGAAAAGCATTTTTATCTGTACTACAACAATTATTCTTTTAACTGTTTAGGCAGTTGTATTAGTTGTCACGATATATACGTATAATCATGTGTCTCCATTCCCATACACTTCATCCCAGAAATCTTCTTGGGAATGTTCTCAGGACATCTTTCAGACGTCCCTCATCCCTTGGAGATTTATGCTATATTTTGAAGTCACTTAAGCTGTCAATTTATTCTTTCCGACTTTATTCTTCACCACTGATTAACATGAGAATATTTGATTTATGTTCCAACATTTATGTTCCATTTCATACCAATGTAGATTAACTTTATTCTCGCTAAACTTATATCTAATCTTTAGAATTAGAAAAAAAATGAAGAAGCGAACCGAGATTAAGGTTAATCTATATTGGTAGAAAAACGGGCATTATTTGTATATAATTATGTCGTCGATATAGATAAATGATACAAAAACTTCTACCTAAAGTCAACATGTTTAAATTCAAAAAGTATTCTATAAAATAGTGTACAACCTATAGGGCATCAACCTATAAGGATCTAAATAATACACTTAGGTACTGCTAGATACTATACCATAGATACTTATGTTATCTACATATGTTACGACACTGGATATCATAAAGAGTTTCTTATGAATTCATCTCATATGATAGGAATTCCTTATAATATTAGTAAGCGATAGCATCCGTAAACATGAGTATGATCTCAATAACCATCTTAAATTGTCATTGTTTATGAATATCACACACAAAGAATGTTTTTAATTCCAATTTTACCATACATAGGATGGATATACCTCATTAATTACAAACATCGTTTCTGAATGTATCACGTTTCATTATAATAATTGATTTTAGAGAGAGTATACATTTAAGTAATTTTTTATAAATATTTTATAAGGCTGATGAAGAATCTGTGCAATCAAAACATACAGGATTGTTACCATCTTCATAAATAAAGATTATTACATTTATAAATTAATCAATATTCTAAATTTGTTTGTTAGTTTCGTTTGTTTATTGCTTCTAAATTGATAAATAAAATGGTAATTGTCTCTGAAGAACAATTTGATAAGAATAAAATGTATAGTTTAAATATAATTTCTTTAATTTACACATATAAGTATCAGATAAAGTTAATTAATCCAGCAAAAAGCTAAATTAATTTTTTTTAATTTTGATTCACAATTCACTGTTATTCGAAACAGTCGCGATACCCGGGATGATTCGCAAAAACGTCGTCTCGAAAGTCCGCGAGATGATTGCAGAGAGAAAAGCGGTGGAATCGAAAGGAAGATCGGTAGGAGCTAACTAGTGCGATGTATTAACCGGCGTACTTATTAGGGAATTGCACTTTCTTTCACAGTTGGCGCGCTGAAGACGGCCGAAGGTGAAGAACGAGGAAACCGACCTCCGGTGCAACGACCTGCCGCGAAGTGTGTCGGTTGTGGGCGCACGCAATCGTCGCAACGATTTTGAAAAATGACTGTCCCACTTCTGCAAGGGAGTACTTTCACGGTCGCTAACCCCGCGACTGAGAGAATCGTGCTGATCTCGCTACCCGCGCTTATGCGCCATAAAACTGGCCGGGTTCACGGACTCTCTAACGGAAAAGACCACTCTTGCTGCTTACCGTAAATCGTCGAGTTTAAATCTCGCTAAACGACGCGACAGAAAAAAAGCAGCGGTCTGAGGGGAACTTCATGCGATCGTAGATCAATTGACAAAATTGACTGAATCTGATTGCATTTGCATATCGAAGAACGAAATTGTCAAAATCGACAATAAATAAAAAAATTTTTTAATATTTTTATCGATTATAACGGTGATTCAATTATTGATCTATTTTTCGGACATAGATTTTAGAGAGCAGATAAAGATTTTAAGAAACCATTCGTATGAAATAAATCGTCAAAATGGCATTACAAACCAAAGAAAAAAAATCAAATCAAGTAGAAGCATGTCTACTAGAGATATTTTAAGTCATTAATCATATATAATTATAATTTGAGCAACATTAATTTGAGGTAAAGATGCAATATTCATATGCAATCGATATATAAAATATAAAATTAAACATTGAATAAACAAAAAAAAGAAGGCCATTTATTCGATCAAAAAAGATCTTGATGTCTAATACTTTTTATGTAATTTTTACAACTTTTAATTCAAATAATCTGTACAATTTAATTTGTGATATTATGTATTTCAATTTCGGTTTAGAATTGTATTTCACGACAGACAAATAATTGGCACGCAATTTGTTTGAACTGAAAATGATAATATTTACACAAAATTATTATTGGGCATTTATTTTGACCGAATATAACCTTCGCATATTTGTGTTGAACGCGAGGGATTACTTACTGAAAATGATTTCCTTGCTGATTTGGTAAGCAGCTTTTCGGTTAAACGTTCGATTTTCGAGAATCTCGTTCGATTCTCATTTACCATTATTGTTTATTGGTAATTCAGTTGAGTAAAATTTATACGCACGTAAACAATATTTTCTGACCTAGAAACAAAAAAAAAATTGTTGAGAAAAAACAAGATTCAGTAAATTATATTAATAATAAGAGAGAGCGAGAGAGAGAGAGAGAGAGAGAGAGAGAGAGAGAGAGAACATATTACATAACCAATTTACAAAAATAAAATATAATTATTCTCAAAATATAATCTACCTATGTGCCTCGATCGTCAAAGTGATCATGAATATGAGTCTTCGACGGAAATTTTCATATTTTCTGCCCTCAACACTCTTCTTTTTCTCTTGGCGATTTAGCTGAACGAACGCGCATGCCTATTTTTCGTCCTGAGTTGCATCGGATTTCCCTCAGTTTCTCAACTTTTATCCTCGTACGGATCGCCGCAATCCACGGGGCCCACTTTTCACCATGAATTCTCACGATATCGTGCTCGGAAAGTAGCGAAAACGTGTTTGAGGATTTCTTTCCCTCTCCCCTCCCCCGCAGTACCTCTTGACACTCTGAGAGGATCATCAGCCAGCTCGCTTTTGTACAGTCCGCCATGCACGAAGAATAAAACTGTCATCTCGAAAGTTGGCCTACTATCTCCCTGATTGCAATAATAGCCCCCGCAGCAGCAAGACGTGTCTTCCTTCTCTCCTCGGAACGACGCGATAGTCTCTAATGCTCCTTGGAAAAATAAAGTTGGTGAGGATCTTTGTAACCACATTTACTTTTCTCCCATAAATATGGAAAGAAAGATAAAAACTGTGAAGAGAGATATACCAAGTAAATGACTTGAAAAAATTACTGATATAATTATCAATATAAAATAAAAAATAACATGACTTTTTTAAAGACATCTGTCAAGTGTACTTATTATATCATAATTTACGCATGCTGATTATTCAAAAAAAAATATTCTGCCATTTAGCAGTTCCGTGTTAAGTTGTTTCAAAACATTGCCAGGATGCCTCCGTGTATTATCTTATTCATATAACGTATGTTATGATAAAATTTTAAGTTAAAACTAGTTTGATCATGAAGAAGCTTTTTCTTCTATTTTTTTCGGATTTAAAAAAACTTTCTTTTTTTTTCAATTTTGCATTTTTTACACAGTAAAATAATATGAAATCATGATTTTATCACGACCTACAATTTTTATAAGTCTTTAAAAATAATCTTGAAAATTATTAAATTAATCAAAGTTTTTAAGACAATTTTTTGAAAAAAATTAAATGTATCACACTTTCAAAAACTGATGATTTTTTACTTCAAACTAAAAAAAAAATTAAACAGAATTTTTGAAAATTTTTTAATTTTTTTTTTGAAAAATACAGAAAAAAAACAAATAATAAAAAAAAAACGTTTTATTTGGATTATTAGATACTAACACAGTGGTAGTGCTGTACCAGTGGAAAACGTTATATGTTGATAAAAAAAATTTGAAAAAATCATGATAGCTTCTTCCAATGGATACTATAATATATCAAAATTTCAGCCAAATCAAAAATCCAAAAGTTCACAGGTGACACATTTAAGATGGAATGCCCCATATATAAATACATATATCGTATATATGTATAATAATTCAAGATTGAATTATTTTAAGCATTAAAAGATCCAGCTTCGACTATTATAAGCCTTTAATTTCTAGTTTGATTGTGTACAATAAATATTACTGTCTAAATCTGAATCAGTGGATAGTCACTAATTACTCAGTGGCATACTTGATACTGATAATCAGTGAAATTCTAAAAAAGGAAAAATGTTTGAACATTATATTGTAACTAAAATACTGATATTTGCACGTTAAGTTCAATTAATCTTCGAATACGATATTCAAGGAATTTAAGCACTAAACAAACAAAGTTAGTTAGATCACATAATATAAAAATTAGCTATATAGGTTAGAAATCTCACATTTAATTCACTAATTAGTAATTATCAGAGATACTTGGCACCAATTAAAATAAGTAATTTATATATGTACTCTCTAAATCTAAATAAATTTATCACTGTTTATCAGATTATCCACTGATTTAGATTTAGAGAGAATATATATATTACTTATTTTAATTAATAAATTAATCGCTTTTATATATATTTTATATATTATATATTATATATTATAACGTGGAAATTACCAAATTCATTTTGATTTGACCTCGGAGCCGCCCAGCGTCGTTTCTATTCGCAATCACGTCGATGAACAAATGCAAATGCGTACAATTCGTGCCATGTGGTACTTGCGTATTGAATAAGCACGACCTTAGCACGCTTCACACAGGGAGTGTTCGCGTGATTTAAGGCACGATATATACATAGTAGCACAACTCTCTGTCGGCACCTTTGATGTTAGTGTTGGCCAAAATGGAGTGCGAATGCGTGAAATAAGTAAGTTACCTAGCGTTGCCACGATTACCACCTAAACTTCTTTCTCTTTTCACTCTGTCAAAATTCCTCGCAAAAGTCACTAGATTTATTCGCATCGCAATTCACCGAATTCGTTGAAGTGAGTAAGTGCTATTATAGGAACATATTGAAACATATTAAAGCATGCGAGGCGAATAAATCTAATATTGCAATGAAATAATTTAAACTTTATGAAAATTAATAAAAATAAATTGTAAATATATTAAAAAATAAAGAAAAAATATAGAAAAATTAGGAAAAATATTAAATTAACTCACAAATGTATATTTGTATAAAGAAATATTATATAATTATATATCTGAATTATATATATGAAAATATTATGAGAAAGTTGATATAAAAGAAATTTATATACATATATGTCCAAAAAATAAGTTTAAAATACAATACAATAAATAAAAAGAAATCCTTTTTGCTCGAGTTTCTATGTTTCTACTTTTTGTTCACTTTTTCACAAAAATTAGACCAATTTTTCGAGATTTCTCACACAACATTTCATCAAATGGACAATACACGTAATACTTCTCTAAATTTCTACTCTGAACTATGTATGTTTGAAAGACAAATGTTTAAATGGAACATTAAAACGCTTATTTAAATAGAGAGAAAAAGAGAGAGAACAATAACAAAAGGAGGAAAAGAGACGGGGCAACTTACTTATTTCACGCATGCGCACTCCATTTTGGCCAACATAAAATCAGAAGAGTTGCGCTACTGTATATGCTGTGTTTAAGGTGCGGCCGCAATAGAAGGAATAAGGAATAGGGAATTAAATACACTGGGCAACAAAATTAACGCAACATGTTCACTCTGCAAAAATAGACAAATTTCAAGATACAATAATTTCAAAAATTATCGTATCGAGATGTTTAAAAAAGCATTTTACAGATAGAAACCTCTACTTTTTGGATCGCTACTTTAAAAAAACGATCTCATGGAGATTTTATGAAGTTACACAAATATAAATGAATATATCAGACCTCAAAATTTTTTATGAAATTTGCAAAGCTCCATGAAATAAAAATTGTATACAAATGCGATTCATATCATTCGAAAGAGCGAATCGTTACCTTTAATTTACTTTTTTTACGAAGCTCCGATTTTTTTTCATCGAGTTATTCAACGTTGAAGCAAAAATGGTCCGTTATAACGTAAATTTTTTTCTTCAACTATTATAAAATTATGAAGAGCTATACACGCCGCAATTACTTTGTCAATATTATTAAGACATTTGTTTATTCCTTTTTTACATATTCGCCATCGCGAAACTAAAATGTCAAAGGCATTTTCTATTTCTCGTCTGGCTCGAAATAATCTGTAATTAAATATTCTTTGTTAAACTGTAAGATTTTTTCCAGGAAGGTCTCATTATATGTATAACAAGAAAGTTTGAATGTATCGTCTCCCACGAAAAAATAATTACTTTATATTGTAATTTGGAAGGTAAACTTCGTCTTTGGGTATATTAAGGGGGTATACCCACCTAGACGGTCGAAAAAAAGCCTATTTTCTGGAATTTTTTTAAGAAAATCTATAGGAGTTATGCAATTAATTTTTTTCCCAAATGATTGTGTACATTTTCGAGAACATTTCAATTTTTTTATTCATGAAAATACAATAGAATGGCTGAATAAATGAGACATCCGCCAAGAGCAGCAAAAAAATGTGGTTCTGCGGTAGACAGGCCTGTGTCATCTGTAATCATCAGAATCAAAAAATTCAAAAAGAATATTAAACTTGGTATTATAATTTAGTCTTTGACGTATGCGATTTTGAAAATATGGCTTTTTGACAAAATGGCGGCAATTTGAATATAACAAAGCGATTTTTAGGTAAAAATACGATCTTATTTCGCCGATTAAAAAGA
>NW_017305569.1:5042260-5047889 GCF_001594115.1 Trachymyrmex septentrionalis | reverse complement strand
ATTTTTTTGCTGCTCTTGGCGGATGTCTCATTTATTCAGCCATTCTATTGTATTTTCATGAATAAAAAAATTGAAATGTTCTCGAAAATGTACACAATCATTTGGGAAAAAAATTAATTGCATAACTCCTATAGATTTTCTTAAAAAAATTCCAGAAAATAGGCTTTTTTTCGACCGTCTAGGTGGGTATACCCCCTTAAATGTTTCTTTCTCTATGCCTTGTCCAAAAGATGATCTTGAAAAGATTCTTTCATCGCTCTCGCTTTCATAAGCTCCAATATCAATTAATGTGAATTTGTATGCATGATTACAGGCTGTAAGTAAAACCGTACTAAAAGTCTTTTTATAGTTAAAACACATGGAATCAGTATTTGGTGGAGCTTGTATCTGAATGTGTTTGCCATCAATGGCCCCCAAACAATTAGGCATATTCCAATATTTATAAAAGCCGTTAATTATATCCTTCCATTGTGTTTCATTTGGTGGCGCGCGCTTTACATATTCAAAGGTTAATATTTCTGCTATTATAATTGTAGTTTCTATAATTATTTTATAATTCCAAAGCAATAGATGAAATATCATCTTCAGTAGCTAGATATAATACTTGATGGAAAAAATATATTATTAATATATTAATTAAACATATTAGAGAAATAAATTTTTAATAAGTATTATATTTAAGTCTTATCTTAATGTTATGGCTACACGATGTTCAGGTGAAAGAGATTCTCGTCTGCTATTCTTTTCCAGAAGTGGTATTATTTTAAATAACAATTTATTAAATACTTCTACTGACATTCTTATATATTTAAAGAATTTATCAGGATGATCTTTTAATTCTTGAAACGAAGTGTAAAAATAACCAATATATTATGTCGAACATTAATTGGGTGCACCCACCATCGCCGATTTGTTCTTTTCTTATGAACTTTCATTTTTCTTTGTAATATGCATCAATATTAATGATATAACATGTAGATTTATAATCAGAAATGACATTAATTTGTTATTCATTTCTACTTAATGATCTCTATTTGTTATTATCTTGTAGCTTATTCTCTATTCCTTTATTATAAGCAGAACTATAGCTTATGTGTAATATCTTATTCCTAATTCCTAATATTTAATTCCTTATTCCTTATTCCTTCTATTGTAGCCGCATACAATGGCAGTATCAATAACAAGTGCGTTCGATAATGTAAATCTGAGATGCGAGCTAGCAGATAGCGAGCTTGATCACGTGATCTTCGAGCAATCCTAGTACTAAGAATTAATTCCGAACGCTACAGAGTTATAAACTGTCTTTTAAGGTTAGATTATAAAATAAAATTATTTATTTTTATAAATAAATAAAAAATTCTCTATTAATTGAAAATTTTTTTTCGTTTTACTAGAAACTGATAATAGTCTTATATACTAAAACTACGTTTCAAAACTTCCTCTCCGAAGATGATTTTATTGTATATGCTATAGTATACATTACGTATACTATATATTTCAAGTAAAATTTTCCTCAGAGAGGAAGTTTTGGAACGTAACCTAAAAATAGATCGTTATACATATGAATGTAGCAGACTAAGAGTGCGATTACATGAAGCGCGGTACGCGGTACAGTAACTAATAGTAATTAAGAGTATTTTCCATTTGATGACACAAATCGACATAAGTGTCGTTCTATCTTTCTTGATTCAGAGAATGACAAAGATAGAACGACATTTATGTCGATTTATGTCATCAAATGGAAAGCACCCTAACTAGATAACTAGGAAACCGCGTCACAGTGGGTGCTTTCCATTGGATGGATTCTACTGCAGCCCATATTAGCCCATTGGTTAAAATAGGGCTCTGCCCTTAATCGGTTAATGGTGGAAATATATTAGGCACGCCCATAATGGTGGAATTAGACATGTTGTATTTCCGAAGATACGCAGTAGCAAAATAATGGTAATTTTGCTTCTAAATGCTGCATTTCATTCTTGTTGTTTGTCAAATGTTAAATGAAGACAAACAATGCTTATGAGTTATCAGCATAAATCGGACCACGGCCATAAAGTTCAATTTATTCCTAATTTTTTTCCAATTCTAGAATTGAAAACGGATAACGAATAAGTCGAACTTAGATTAAAAGTGGTTAAAAGTAAATTGTGAATTATGGTACTGGGCCTAAACAATTTTCTGCCATTATTTACAAAGTCAATCCTGTTGAAAATGAATATCTCTAAGCATTCTTCGTGTAATTTTCATATGTGGTTCAAAGGCCTCTTCATCCTTTTCATCCAGTAACAAAATTGCTACCATGTATATTGCCATTTGATTTTATTTTTGTTTTTGAACTGTGCAAAATTATATATTTAACCTTAAAACTATCGATTCAATCGATTCAGTCGGCTATTGTTCTTTTTCGGATCTTATCATTGAACAAGAAATTTCTTGCCAAACGAACTCCCCTGAGATTGCTCGCAATTGCACCATGATGAAAGTTAGGGAATTACATGATATGGCTCATATTTTCACTATGATAAAAATTAGAGAATCGATATCCTTGTCTAATTTCTCCATAAATGGAAGTATATTAGATATGCTTTTGCTCATCTTGAACATAAGAAAAGCGATATCCAGAAGCTGCCATGTTGCTGCGGTTATTTGAAGTTGGCATTATGTCATTACATCATTATGACATTACGTTGCGTTTTTTTCTTCGGAAATTGAAAAAAAATGTAAATTTTTGCATCCTTTTTTTCGGAAATTATTTGTACACGTTTTTATTTGACATATACTCATTTCGCAATATGTTACTTTAAAGTTATCGATGTAAATGTTTAAAATGGTTGCATCTGATTATGCGTAGCGGTACAAAATTTATCTAGAAAACGAGCACACTAATATAGGGCGTTTTTTTCGTTATCCAATCAGAAGCTACCAGGGCGTTTTTTTCGTTATCCAATCAGAGGCTAAGGTTATTTTCCTTCAAGGATCAAAAATCGAAGATAGTCTTAGCCATTGCTTCTGGTTGCACAACAAAAAATCGTCGATAGTTCCACCATAATCGGATTAACATCTATAATTAGAAACTAATCAATCACGGTTATTTCATTCTTCAGAGAAATAGCTATGATTGGTTAGTTTTATAACTACAGATATTATTAAATCCGATTAAGGGTGTCATGTAAACGTGCACTGTATATGTGTATATCAATTGTCCATATCGCTAATTGATTAATTTAAAATAATACAATCTCATTGGTAAAGCAATTAAAAATTACTAGGAACTAATCGATATGAGTGGTATGTGCAATTGAACTATGCGCAAGTGCGCCCCTCCCGCTCTGTATCAAGTTCAGAATCTATCCCCTTATCTTATTATACGATGGGTATAACCACACAAACTTATATAGGTATAGCCGTACAAATGCTGTATGCATAACAAAATTATCTAATTGCATTTCTCCTATAAAGATGCACGTAAAATGATTGGATAATTTTCTTAATTAGTAGTCATAGAAATAGTAAGTTATCAAGAAGTTATATATCTTCCACTTTTCGATCTTTACATACAGAATTAAAAAAAGGTTTTTACATATAAATTTATTCAGAAGCGATGCCATTAAAAATATATTTCAATTGATGCCAAACTTTGACTCAAGTACACATCTTTTAATCTGTGAGCAATTAAAAAAATTATTTTGTTGATTGTGTAATACATCTGTTAAAAATTGTAGATGGAAATTAAATAAGCTTTTGTAAGTGTTGAGAGTCGAAAGCAAGAAAAGATATTGATGCTTCACGAGGAAAGATAACTTTATATACAATCTCAATATTCGCAATCGCATAGCAATTCGAAAAAAACTTTTTCGATTTTAGTATAAAGTCCACTGCACTACCTCCTAATTTTGCGTCTACTTTAATCCTACAAATTTTTATTCCGTTTAGTTCAATTCGGAAAAATTTGTATACAACTATAATATCGATAATTTGATCATTCCAGCATCCCTTTATTGATGCTGAATAAAAAATCTATAAATAATTTTATCGTGAAAAATATTACTCAACTGGGGATCGAATCCGGATCTCTGGCTGAAATAGAACCGGATAATCATTAATTGTAATCATCAATCTATAGTCTAATACAGGCGGCTAATATGAATACTCGCCTAAATATCAAGGCGATTCCAAACAACATAATTAATGTACGCCAACTTTATACACATTCGCTAAATATTGACCTACATTTATATGGATAATTATGCATGTCATGTATGTGTATGAAATATTTGCTAATGTGGCGTACATTGATCATGTTGTCCGAAACTACCTTTACATGCATGTCTATTGATCCTTCAGTCACGTCGGGAAATGAAGATGGCTGTGACAACTTGCAGATGAGCTAGTTTTCGCTCGTCCTATGCGCTAATTCTGCTCGTTGAATGATACTTGCGCGTTTATGATTCCCCAAACTCTCATTAATTAATACATTTGGAAGCAACGCAAGTCGCTAACAAATGAAATTAGCGAACTGAATTCTGGGAGTTTGAAAGCATGTCAGATATTTTGGCACATTATCACACAGTTGTACGAACGTAATGATTAAAGGAGAAAGTTAATTACATTTCGTGGTTCGTCAAATGTAAAGTTAGAGATGTTGGAATAATTCTATCAATATCAGTTATCAATCTCATATCATAAATTACATACAGATTTTTTAATCAGATTTTTTAATTTTAAAATCACTCTCAAGTATAGGCTATATCAATAATTTTTAACATATTACACTTAAATATTAATTAATTTAAAAATATTATAACTTGTGCTTAGTTTAAAGGTATCTTATTTTTAGTAAATGAAAGTATACGAAAAGAGTAAAACATAACGTTAAAAAACATTATTTACATTATATAATATTTTATGTAAATAATAATCAAGAATTATTTTAATAAAATAAAAGCTGTGAGAAAGTCTCATGACTTTTTTACAGGAAATTCATCGAGCATTTTATCAGGAACAAATAAAATGAGTTATAACGGTCGAAAATGCAAAAGTACTGATGAAAAACGATCCTCAATACGAGTCAATTTCCCGCTGAAAATTAGTAATCTTCGGGTTCTTCCAATCTTCGGGTTGGTAATCTTAGTAGGTCCAATCTTTGCGTGTGAATAACCTTGCACGGAAGTACAAACATATGTTCCATTTATTCCTTCCCAGATCAAATTCCCTGGCATAATAGACCAGTGCGTTCACCTAAGGAAAAGGTTTCGATTTAAACAAATGTTTCTTTGCTATACGTTAAAGAAAAAATTTCTTTGATTTGTGACCGTCATTTCTTTGATTTAAACATTATTTTTCAAAATCAAATAAAATTTATTCTATTTAAATTATGTTCAAATAGAAGAAATGACGTTCAAATTATCATTTGAACGTCATTTCTTGGATTTGAACAATTGTCTGCTATGTTTTCACGCTCTAGATGCGCTCACGTTCTAGATTTACAATTCAATTATAAGAATTCAGAATGAAATTCTGTTAATGTGTTTTCATATAATTTAACGTAATTTAATGTGTGATACAAAAAATATGTGAATTATCATGATATATATGCATAAAAACTGTAAAATACATGTATATAAAAAAAAAA
>NW_017305569.1:5036105-5041105 GCF_001594115.1 Trachymyrmex septentrionalis | reverse complement strand
GAATAAGGACTAACTTGTTTATTTGTTTTTATACTAAATAAAAGAAGCGCAGAGTCGGCAATGCAATGTGCACCTTGCAGCCTAGTTCGCGGCTCGCGTCATATTTTGCAGTCGCACACGCGACATGTAGGTATGTATTGTATGTATAGATATATACGACACATACATCGCAGTGACGCAGTAAGCTAGGGACGGGGATGGAAAAACGATTCCGTGCGAAAGTGCCGGTGGGGGGAAGGACCACCCGGCGGCATTTGAGAGAAAGAGAGAAAAGCGCAAGGACACGACAAACGAGGACGCGGGCGTCTGCAGCGTCGCTGCGATGCGGCGGCGCCGTACAGTACCGCAACCCGCCGTTGCTAGGCGCTACAGTCTTTATTTCCGCATGTTCGAAGCCGGTCCGGTCGGCTCTGTTTGCAGCAGCGCCATTCTCGACGACGTCTTTAGTCTTGTTTCTTGCTACCATCAAAATGGTAAGTTGAAGCGGCAGATTCATGAGTTTCGCGTTACAATATATCGAATTACTTACTCTGTTAGAGAAATTCTACCAATTCTATAACTTGAAACAATGGGAACCGGAAAGTCCTCGTGTACAGCCCCTTTCTCCCCCCTTACGCGGTATAATCATATGTAAAAGAAAAGATGATACGGGATCACTTTTCTCGGGATCTTGTAGTTTGATCGCACTTGTCTCGCGGAATATTCTCGCGCGCTCGTGTGACGTATATCATATGTCCAAGGAGGTCACGTAACAGACGCGCCGCAGCTGCGGCAGCGCGTCGTCTGCTGCCTGTCATCTGCTTTGGTTTACTCGCGATTGGTTAGCTATATGTAACGGAAATCGCTTTAGTCAAAGGAAAGAACAATGATCGTTCTCCTCTTCGGCGGGGGTTAAATCGCGGTAGAGAGCAATAGGGAAGGCGTGATTTGACAACGTGGCTCCCGCCTCTGATTTAATGCGACGTACTCTGACAGGAAGGAGGGGAGGATCGGGTCATCTGAGCGTTAATGCGCGGTTAGTCTCACGTTTACGAAATTTAACGCGTGATCGCAGCACGTGACGGGAAAGCCTGTCGCGCACGGTTCCTTAAAGCTATAGCATTATAAAACAAATATTTTTTTAAATAATTTTAAAAATTAACTAAAACGAGAGAGAAAACAGTAAGTTAATCAGCTAATCACAGTAGAAATTATAAGGCAATAATGTAAGCTGAAGCAAATATAAAATGTTGATTTGCTTACTGTTTATGTCTTACTGCTTAAGTTTTTTTTGTGTGTGTCGTCTTTAGTACATTATATAACGCTTCATTTTTTATTTTTTTTTTTTCCATCTGATTTGTATGCTGCGCACGAATGTTGGACAACCTTGCATTGCGACTGAAATCTTATTTCCAGCGCGTTATATGTATATAGGGTGGTCCATTTAAATATCTCGCTTATTATTGATGATATAAAAAAATGTTTCAAATGAAAGTGGAACGATTTCGAGGGGGACGTATTTTGATCATATTGTTCTTTTTTCTAGGTATAAAAAAGGCGTCAAAAGGATATGAGGGAAATCTCCATTTTTTTAAATGGAATTATATAATTTTTTTATGAGATATTTTATATATTTTATTTTGACATATATTGATATAAAATGTTAAATATGAATTTTTTTAATAATCGTTCCTTAATACTTTTATTGAACAGAATAATGAGATGAATCAATTGATGGAAAGAAAACACGTAGCTGCTTATTTAAAAAATTATCCATTTTGCTCACATATTTTTTCAATGCAATTATGTGTTTCCTTACACCAATTGATTCATCTTATTATTCTGTTCATAAAAGTATTAAGGTACGATTATCAGAAAACTAATAGTTTACGAATGATTTAATATTTTATGTCAATATGTGCTGGAATAAAGTATAAAATATCTTATAAACTAATTGATTTTCTGATATCTCTATCTTAATACTTTTATATGCAGAATAATTAAAAGAATTATATTATGTAAAAAAAAATTATACAATTCTATTTTAAAAAATGGAGATAATCTTCATATCTTTTTGACGTCTCTATCTAAAAAAAAACAATATGATCAAAATACGTCCTCCTCGAAACTGTTCCACTTTTCATTTGAAACATTTTTTTATATCATCACAAATAAGCGAGATATTTCAGATAGTCGATTTAAATAGATCACCCTGTACACACACACGCACGCACGCACAACACACACACACACACACACACACACACAACGCTTTAAAAAGTTAATCCACGATATTAGCCCATCGCTATAATTGAACGAATTTTCTCGTTAAAAAATTAACAAATATTGATTTCACGATATCACGCTTTTTGTATTTAACTCTGTCATGTCTAGTAGAACACATATATTCTTTATACAGGTTAGGTTAGGTTTATTTTATTTTAAATAATTAATTTTTCTCTCATTTCTGATTATTGATAATATAAAAGGATGTTTTAAATGAAGATTTCTTCTACTTTTTAAAATAAAATTATATATCATATATTATATATCATATTGTTTTACACAATACGATTCCTCTAATTATTCTGCATATAAGAATACTAAGATGGAGATATCAAAAAATCAATAATTTATAAAATATTTTATTTTTTATTCTGATAAATTTTGAATATAAAAATAAAATATTTCATAAATTAATCATTTTTTTGTAATTGTACTTTAATATTTTAATGTACAGAAAAACAGAAAGAATCAATTGGAGTAAAAACACATTGTTGCTTTAAAAAAATGTGCAAATTACATATGTGCAAATTGCAATGTGTTTTTTCTTTGCATCACAATCGATTTTTCTTATTATTTTGTGTATCATAATAACAGGTATAAAAAACGAATAAATTATGAAATACATATTTTATATTTTATGTAAAAATTTGGCAGAATATAATATAAAATATTCATTAAATAATTGATTTTTTTATATCTGTACTTTAGTACTTTTATATGAAAAGTAATTAGAATCATATTATATGAAAAAAATTATATAATTTCATTGTAAAAAGTGGAGATAATCGTTATCTCTTTTTATAGCTTAACTTCCATCTAGAAAAAATATGTCATCAAAAATCCCTCTCGATACCATTCCATCTTCATTTGAAACAATTTTTTTTTGTATGTATCAATACTGTCGAAGAAAATTGATTATTTAAAATAAAATAGGACACTTTGTATATCTATGTTCATATATATTACTCGAATACATCTCTAACAATATTTTCGAAAGATATACCAAAACTCGCAAGTTTTTTGTCAATAGCAGACAAATATAACAATGCTTATTATTTTGATACTTGCGGATAAGAATATAAATTGGGTCGAAAATTTTTAGAGCTTATTACGTAAATCTTATCCCAAAAACCTTACTAATGTTGATGTCATTTTGGCTATGCTAATTTTTTTTGTATTAGATACATAATATAAATATTGAAAATATAGGATATCACTATCAGTTCTTCAGTATAGAATACGTGGCAGTTCTAGTGCATCCGCTTATGCGGACGTATTGATTATTTATGTCCATCTATACAATGTAGATTAACGTAATCTTGGTTTAATTTATTTTTTCCCTTCTTAGTTTTAAAAATTAAAACAGATATAACGATTAAATTAAACCAAGATTACGTTAATTAAAATTAATTTATATAAATAGAAATGGATATTAGTAAAATATACAAACCATATACAGATACTTCTCTGCAGTAATTAAAACCAGGAAATGAAATTTCCCATTTATTTCGTACTCGAGTATTTGTAGAGTAACCGCTCGAGAATTGGCGTATCGATCTGTTTTTCTTTACTGGGAAGATTAAGCTGCTTCTTTCAAAAGAGTTCTGAATGTGACGTGAAACGAAGTATTGTTTTTTAGCATCGAACTAACGACAAAACTTTTAAGCTTTCTTACAAAACAAGTCGCAAACTGAACTTTTGTTGATACTTAAGATTATTGTGTTTATGTAGCAGATGCTTGTATCTATCAAGGTAGATTAATTTTAACTCAGTTTAATTTTTTTTTTCTTAATTCTATCAAAACTAGAAAAAGATAAAAAGTAAATTAAATCGAGATTGAAATTAATATACATTGATGAAAGTAGACGAAATAAAGATATTTATAGGAATATATCTCATATATCAGAAAATGCGTTAAAAGAGCTTTTCACAGTTATGATAAAATGTGAAACAATAGAGTATGAATATTATCTAAAATGTAATGTCGTACGTAGTCTCATCTCGTACCCTATATAATCCAATAATAGAAATCTTTGTTCTACACAGGAGTTTACTATAATAAGCCTTAATAATAAACCCTTGAGTCTATATGCGATAGAAAAGCTATTACAGCCGATAAAACCTCGATGTTTTTAAAGTATGTTTATTATTGTATCCCTTAGGAAATTTAATCGGATTAAGATTAAGGGGACGATGAATTTCATTTTGCGTCAATATTAGATACATGATTATCCATGTTATTTTATGTTCGTTTTCTTTAATATATATTAACTTATTTTCTTCTAGTTCTAATAATTACAAAAAAATAAAGAGTAAATTAAATCAACATTAAAGTTAAATTGCATTGATAAAAATCTAAAACAAATTATTTCTTGTGATCAAAGTGTGTATATTTCAGAAGCATGTCTGAAAATGAAATTTTTTAATTTAGTTTGTTATGATTCAAAGTTTATCATTTAAATCACAAATTGTAACATAACGAATAAATTTTGTTAATCTTTCTGGATACTCTAAAGAGTGAGATTCATTGTAAAAGATGGAAAATTGAGCCATTCTTTTTCAAGACTGGCTCAATTTTCATTCTTTAGAGAGATTTCACTTCAAAGAATTTAGAAAGTAACAAAAGGTAAGAATTTCTTAAAAATTGTAACAACAAACATCTGTGTTTATTCGACTTCTTGGCGTTGCACAAGATGTACTCAGTCTCGGAAGTACAAATAAAAAATACTTGCTCG
>NW_017305569.1:5032495-5036005 GCF_001594115.1 Trachymyrmex septentrionalis | reverse complement strand
TGTAACAACAAACATCTGTGTTTATTCGACTTCTTGGCGTTGCACAAGTCGTTGTACTCAGTCTCGGAAGTACAAATAAAAAATACTTGCTCATGTATATTTAAGGTGCTTGCGGACGTTGCGACATTGGCGGACAATCATTATCGTCATCGCACTTTCGCGGTGAACGGTAACCCGGAAGGGATCACGATACGCAATTTAGTGGACGGCGAAACCTTGACTTACAGCTTGGCCCTGATAAGAGGTCGTGCACCTGCGCTATGCAGTTACATTACCGTTCGGGGTCACAAGAACGTGACCTCGGAATGGCCGATCATCGCTGGTCAGTTCCGTGTCCTGATAGATCTGGCACGCGGTCCGAACAAATTAGAACTCGAGGCGGGCGGACATAAAAGAAGATTGGTTCTCATATATGAACCGAGAACTACCAGGCTGCGGGTGACACCAGTCTACGTCATCTGTGCGGGTCATGATGGTTATTTTCAGGTAGCGACAACAGTAAATTATACTTGTATAGTAATCTAGCTCTCTCCCCCTCTCCCTCTCCCCCTCCCCCCTCTCTCTCAGGAATTATTTTTACATAATTACTTAAAGTCTCAGATCACAAAATTATTTCAATCACATTTCAATTATTTCAATTTTATCGATATATTAAACTTAATATTCAGAAACATTATTTTGATTAGCTGTAATTGATATTTAAGGAACATAATGCAGATAAGTGAATCGTGACTCATAATTCAGCTACTGGAACGTAGCGTGCACTCCTCCAATTATCGATCGCTATTCTGTTGCATGAAATGTCGTCATGTTAGCCTTGCCTATGTTATTCCAGAATAATAATTGAATTGTTCTCTCTTGATTGCTTAATCTCGTGAAACAATAATAATTTTGCAAATTATTCACATCTATCCAGTAGGTCATGATCTGATCTACGTTTTAGGGTCCACGCAATGAGGATCGATCACCTGAGAGCGCGGCAACGAGAATAGGACTAGGTGCCAGACTTTTGCAAACCTTGACAGCTGAAAAGCTTCAAGAAGCCGGTTACGGCAGAAAGACCTTTCAGCTAGAAAGAGATCTGGATGGTCCGGAATCTCTGGTAATGCATAGTATGCTTCACGTGGACCAGGCACGAGCGATGAAGCAAAGAGAACTGTGGGAGTTGATTGCACGCGAGCTGATGACTGGTCCCTTGGCATCTAAAGATCGCAAATACTTAGCGTTTTTGTCGTGTACGAGATACCGCGGCGCACCCAGCCCTCGCACGCACGAGGATACCTTGGCAAGAACACAAGGCCATGCAGCCCTCGGTGGAGGTGGCTTAGCGCTCTTCGGTTCGGCGTGCCTTCACACCTGGCCTACGTGTATGGCTCAGGTTAGTTGACAATACTCATTGACTAATTTGATATGACAAAGAAGATCATGTATACAATGTAGCTTTTCATTTCATATGAGGCGCTCTAAGAGAATATTAAAAAATAGAGCTTTTCATATAATTTATCAGGTATTACCGAGATTCCTGGATGCCACTGTCATTGACACTGAGCAGCTTATGGACGACAGTAATTATCGTGGCACGCACGGCGGCTGTTTGGCGACAACATTGGGCTCCGTTCTACATGAACTTGGTCACACCTTCGATCTCGGCCATACTCGAGAGGGAATAATGGGTCGAGGATTTGATTACGTCGATAGGGTTTTTGTAGGCGCAGCTGGAATCGATTTCAATCGTAATCCCATTAGAAGAGATCCCCAACACACTACAGTCGCCCTTAGCCGGCCACTCAGTGTCACGGTAACTGTGCAAGATCTCGTACTGTCAAGTCCACGAAGGGGTAGATTGCTTTCGGAAACATCTAGACCCGCGCCGTCATCTACTTCGAGACAATTACCCGGAAGACTTTCAGCGCCAGCTAGTCCTGAGCTTAATAGATCTCTTTCTAAGAGTCTGATCGCTTCCGAACCTCTTTCACAGCCTGACCGAACATTCTGGGGTCCATCATGTGCAACATTACTTGCGTATCATCGCTGGTTTAACAGCGAAATAGACAATCGTTCCAATAGGCATCATCACGAAATAGAATACGATGGAAAAAGGTGAGTTATCGATGATGCGTTATCATTTGACAATATAAATGATTAAACATTAAACGACCTTTTCACGCACGACCGATTAATTTCTTCTTAAATTATTTATTACTCTGCCTCTATGTCAGTAATAAAATCAAATAAATTTCAGCATAACTGTTTTTAATAACTATGATTTATCTTTATAAGGAATGTGGTAAGATCACGATATGGAGTACGAGTAATAGAGCTCAGAGAGACATCGGGTGGGATGGTTGTGGGTTCTCGCCAATTTCCTGGCTTACGACCACCTTTGGAAGCTTTAGTTCCACCACCTCCATCCCACTGCCTCATCACTCTTACCCTCGTTGCCGAAGACTCCACCGGGAATGTGCTCAAACATCCTCTTCCTACTGCCTTTTAAAGGTCAGCAGAAACAATGATGCATAATTTTATTTTCTAGTCCGGCGAAGATTGTTACAGTTCGTAAGCAATACTGGCTTAATATACATATTGTAAATTATTCAAAGATGTTATATTTTGTATTTATTCCTCGTTTAAAATCTATTATTTAAATATTTTAATTAAATATGTATAGAAAAATTAATTTTTTATTGATATCTCATGCGCTAATTATATTTGTTAATAAATCTGCGTAGACAATATAAGATATTTTTAGACACATATATATACGTAATAAATGCAATACTGAGTGAGAATAAAAATTTAAAAAATGAACTGCGAAGATATTCACAATTTAATTTTTATGTTTAATTTTTTTTTAATTCTAATATAAAATAAACTTCTAGTCACTTCTAGTTTCTGTATAATATGAGAACAAGAGTTATAATCATCCACATACCTCATGGCGGTCGGTTTTCATTTAAAATTATTAATCAAAATATTATACTGCCATTGTATATCCCTTGCTTCTAAAAATACAAATACCATTTCGGCTAGAATGAAAGCAATTTGCACATGAAATTTGAAAAACTTTCTCTCGTATCACATTATTTAATAAATTTATTTTAATGCTTTATTACGCTCTATTTCATATAAATAATTTTAATAACAGAGTGGAATTTGTAGGTAATTATGTTATAAATTATACTTTGACAAATATTTGTACAGCTGAGAATCAAATAAAAGCTTGTATCTAGTGTACATGGTACGTTCCACGTACGGAGTGTTTATATTGGCCGTAACCATATGCCGTATGCCATAATCTAGGACTAATCACAGTCGAGTCTTCCTCTCTCATTCTACTATAAAAAGAGAATACTCGAAGATGATCGGTCAATTTTTACAGATTACGACCAATATAAAGCTCCTTTAGGGATCCATCTAAAAACTATAATTACTTGGAGTTTTTTAAATGATTATAAAAACATGTTAGTGTACATATCGTATAATGTTTAATGTAAAAAATATAAATACTTT
>NW_017305569.1:5030591-5032395 GCF_001594115.1 Trachymyrmex septentrionalis | reverse complement strand
GTATATATATATATATATATACACACATGAATTTTTTTAGGATTTTTTCTGTATCTTTAGATTAACGTTTTTATCTGAAAATACAAGCAAAATTCTAAAAAATGTATGCGTATAAAAATTTTGTGTATTTTGTAATTTTAGCTACAAATGTTAAATAGAAAAACGACTACTTTCAATATCTTGGATGCAAGACATATAATACTTTTTTTTTATTATTATATGATGTATGTACCTTAAAAAAATATAACTTTATTCAATATTTATACTAACATATGTTCATGCTCATTAAAAAAATCCTAAACAGTTTATTTTTAAATGGTCTCCTGAAATGTGGAATGCGCACCTATAAACAAATATGTAACTGACATATAGATGATATGGATTTTATATAACAATGTATGATGATGTAGTCAAATGAAATATTTGATAACACATCTTGCTCATGTACAACTCTTTCCATGTTGTCGAATATGCAGGGAACTATTATTATAATAATTTATTTTGTAACAATAGTCTCTAGCGTTCCTCGAGCTCTAGTCTCACACAATCTCCATTAAACATAATAATTAATAATATCCGTAACGTGCACAAACGAGTATTACAAACGAGAAGTATATACATTTAGTGTATAAGGTATTGGAAGTGCTTGATAATTATATATGTTGCGGATATTTCGTATAGAATAATCTTACAATATACTCTCTGAATTCTCAAGTAGCAACTTGACGTTATTTATCATCATTTTAACTCGTCATTTTAACATCTTTAATGACATTTTTACATCAAAATGATGATAAATAACATCAGCTTGCTGCTTGGTTTCTTTGGAGTGGAATCTTACTCTAAACTCTAAAGAGTAAAAATTGAGACAGTCTTGGAAAAGAGTGACTTAATTTTCAATTTTTAAGAGTGAGATTTCACTCTAAAGAATGAAATGTCACTCTTAAAAGTTTTTAGAGAGTACGTAATTAAACACACTTACGTAAGTAGAATTTTTAAAAAGACAATTGACATAAGTTCTAGCCTAGACTAGAAGTCGTCAGGACATTTATATATTATTAACCGTTTGAGTGCTGCCACGCAGCGCGATCATACTTCTTATCTTTCTTGTTGAAAAGTACCTGAACAAGCAGCTGATAATCAATTCTGACTGAATTTCTTAGAATTAAACATTAATCAAAATGTTTTCTTTCAATTAATTACAAATAGATTAAAAAAAATATACATACAGTAAATTTTATTTTTACTTATCACAACACTTATAAACATTTTTCGACATGAAATAGGAGAAGTGCAAATGCATCGCTAGACAGTTTTTCGCATGGATTTTTACGATCATCTTCAGCATTCAAACGATTAAGCATATATAATATATACAGTATTATATCCTAAATTATTTTAATAAGTTAAGCTAGTGAACCAAAAATTACTGAGACAATATTGTATCATCAATCCCGGCAAACTGACAAAAATAATCTATATGTACTGAATTAAGAATACAAAGTTAATTAGAAACATGACTAACTTTTTTTACTTATTTCTCCTTAATGAGATAAGTTTACATAGTTAATATGGTAAATGGTTAATAGTGGTAAATGGCATTCATATAATTTTATATATTAAAAATTTATTTTATTATTTGCACCCTTTCAAATTATACAATTTTTATTTGAAACATTTTTTCGTATCTTCCATATATTTTTTTCAAGATATTTGACTATTTAAAATAAAATAGGACCTTATATATTTTTTTAATCTGTATTCTGAATGTACACACATACAAACACACACACACACACACACA
>NW_017305569.1:5025997-5029660 GCF_001594115.1 Trachymyrmex septentrionalis | reverse complement strand
TATATATATATATATATATCAAATAATTTGTGTTACAAAAATGTAACGTAATAAAGTATTTAAAAAATTCTTATCGCAAATGTATAAAATTACATGGAATATTGCTAATAATAGTGACAGTTAATCGATATCGAAATTTTCTTGAAGTAAATCATTTAAAAAAAAATTATATCTTATCTAGAATCCCGAAGATAACAATATAGCAACATATTTCGTTTCAAAGTATGTCGCACGTATGCAGCAGTATTTGAAATAAATCATGTCCTCCGATTCAATTATTCAACCGATTCAGAAAAATACTTGTGCAGTAATAGAAACTGATAACAAACTACAATTTCCTGAAATAATCGATGACAAGATAGACACCGAGAATTTCTTGCAGGCCGCTCGCGATGTCGTGCGGACAGTTGGTATGTACCTATTTTCGATCTTAACCTCAAATGTTATCCAAGGAACTGAAATCGAATCGCTGTTGTATGATCATGAATTAATCTTGTTTTAAATACAACATGACGTACAACAGAAATAAATTTGTATTTCAGATAAATTCGGCAAATTATTTGCACCCGTACGACATGACATGCAAGGCAACATTGATGTAAGTTAAGCAAGAAGTTCACAAAAACAATATTATTTATTAACAGTTTCTATGGAATTTAAATTTTACATTCTTAAATTATTTACAGAAGCTTACCACTAGGTACTGTATGGATAAAACAGCTAACTCAACCCTACAAGACATGATTTTGCTTGAAAAATCTACTGAAAAGGACCTTATCGCAGTTGATGCCTTAATGTGGTTAAGAAGGTTATTAAACATGTAGTTGCAAATGTCGATATTTTCAGTCATTGGACAGAATTATAATAATTATTTAACACAGTTAATTATACACAATTATTTTTGTAAGTTTTATCTTTTGCAACTTTTTTCCAATGCTGATTCTTCAGAGCTAACATTAGTCACTTATGCTTGATCTACAAGTTATTCAAGTTATGTTAAAGGCACTAATTAATTTTAAGGAATCAAAATAATATAACTTGTATAAAAAAGAGAAAATAATACTAAGTAATTTTAATAATATTAAGTATATATTCTCTAATAAGAATAATATTTAACTTGCTGATGTAACATAAAAAAAATTGAATTGATATTTTTGACAGAGATTTATAATTAAATGAATTCAATAGATCCACCGCCAACTTGTAAGAGTTAATATAAATAATATTAAATTATCTATCAATTGTATATGAAATTATATTTATAAATTTATCACATGTTTCAAAGTCAAAGAGTCAGTGTATAATTGAATGTATATAAAAAAATTTATAGAATTCATACAAACTTTATTGTTAAGCTTGAAACCCCAATGACCAAAAATGTGGATATTTATTTATTCTGTGCTGTATATATTATTGCTACTATTAAATCTACTAAGTTCTTTCAGATACATACTTTTGCATATAAAATATTTTTATTTAATGATTGTTAAATGTTTTAGAGCCTTACATCTGATTTTACTATTCTTTGAAAGAATCGTGGAGACACATAAAACTGGGGAAGCAACAGAAGATTTGGTTGCATTCCTAAGAGAAGCGTACAAAGAAACTTTAGAACCATATCATGGTTGGTTGGCCCAACAGTTGTTCAATGTAACTATATATTTTTCTATATATGTGCCTGTAAGTTAATAACTTACAAAAATTATAATAATGTTTAAATATTGGTTTTGTTACAGCTTCTGTCACGTATGACGCCTTCTCGTTCGCAGCTCCTATTAGCATTAGCCGATGGAAAAATAGGGAGAGAAGAAATTACTTTAAGTAATATGGAATTATCCTTAATAAATTTAAGGAAAAATATAATAGCCTTAAAAACGTTTTATAATGATCATAATCTAGAAGTGACTACTGTAGTATAATATAAAATATATTAGAGTTCAATATTATAAATTCAAACATTACGATTTCAATATCTTCTATTACTTAGTATAATTATTAGTTATATTATTAACTAATTATTTAATTATAGTTATAGAAAATATTGCCTGAAAAGATACGTAGATTACATTTAAAATTAAAGAAGGTACAACAAAGCTAAGAAATTTTATGCATGTTTATTAGCATAAAATCATATAAATTTTTATACCTATATTACATTTCTATAGATTCCAGATACAAAAATTAGTTTCTATTCAAATGTTACATATCATTTATATTATGTTACATTAGCTGCATTCGAAGGCATCTGAGCGATGTTTCCGAATGCACCCATTAAGTCTTAGCATTATATTAATAATGCAATATTTTATTATTAAATTGAAAGCAATAAAGTAATGTATATCAATTAATGTCTACTATCATCAATCCCATATAATTGTGCGACATAAAACCTTTTAGCATGATGGTCTGCCGATTTCTTTAAAGCTACAGTAGCTGTTATAATTTCTGTAACGAGCAGAAACGCCATGATACTGTTAGTAATTGTTTCGCCAAAATGAGGTCTGGTTTTGCTATCGAAAAGAAGGAACATCTCTAAAGGAAAATGTATGAGAGTAGATATCAGCCAAAAGCTTGCCAGTTCTGGAATCTGTAGAGAGATTAAGAGAATACCTTCAATCCTCTAACATCAATTCATCTAATTTATCTATATATCTTATTGAAATAAATTACCTTCTCTGCTAGGTTTCCAAGATATCCCAAATATAACCGTATACCTTCCAATACTGATATAATAATAAATACGGCTACAGTTATAAATTTGTATACATCTGTTAAGTAATAGTACTGTAAAATAAGAAATAATATCTGTATTCTTTGTCTGTTAAAATTTGTAAAAAATTTCACTGTTTTGATACATATTTACTTTTGCATCTAAATTGATAAGTATTACAAAAAACCATACGGGATACATCCATACATTAAAATACAATGCCATTTGGAGGGGCAAATTGGATTGTATCTGATTTCCTGTATAAAGCAAATAATGAATGATAAAAATATATAAGAGAATATATAAATATGCAAAAAATTTAATTAAGTGTATTATTAAACTAGTAAAATTAGAAATTTTATTAAAGTTATAACGAAAGTTTCAAAATTTATTAGAAATTACGCGCGTTTCACTACTATTAAAATTCAATAGTTAGTTTTATAATAAAAAAATTCTTTGATTAATTTTAATACTATTGTTGCCTTAAATCTTCAAACAATATATTAAAAATGCCATTAATACATTAATTATAAATTGATTTGTAACATTAAAATAGCGACAATATAGATCAATTGCAGTGATGTAAATATTTACTATTACCGTTTCTCATAGCAACACACACACACAACTGCTACCAATAACAATGCAGAACGCAAGATGCATACCTATATCATAAAATTCCTTTTTCCGATCGTGATATGCCAAACCAGGAAATAAACGATCTGACGCGGTGACAACTGACGTTTTCCACATCATTGCTTATAACGTGAAATTTTCACGTTTGGAAAAAAAAAACGAAATTTAAATACACATTTAGAATTGAGTTTGTAGTTTCTCGCACCAACCAGTAGCGGCGATTAATCACCTGCTACCAGTGTTGCCAACACTACAACTTCAAATGCGTAGTCATCTAACGGTATTCATAAGATAATAATCGTTATCTAATAAAATTC
>NW_017305569.1:5006531-5025897 GCF_001594115.1 Trachymyrmex septentrionalis | reverse complement strand
ACATATATCTTCATTAATATTAAACATTAAACTAAAACAATAGTTGAGAATATCAAATACAAATAGTATTATATTATAACAATAATTATGTTAACAGTATATAAAGCGTAAGAATTGCTAGATTTAGAGATCTTTGTGTTCTTTATTTTGCTCCCTCTTGAATTAATGTATTTGGCGTGAAACATATAAAATCGTATTTGATAAATGCTATTATACAAGACTCGTATTCATTTTTTTAAAGTTAGTGGAGAACACATCTATAATGTTATATTTACAAGTTTAAAAGTTCTCTCAGAAATAAAGGATCGTCAAAAAAAAAATTGCAGTCTGGCATAACAATAAGATCAAGTTCAAAATCATTGTTACAATTGGAACATTTATGGGCACAGTAGATCACATATTTTAACTATTACTACGATCATTTCTTCCCAGACTTTTTTATGCCGCCGGTGACCAGAGGTCCTTTTTGACTGGCTTTCTTTGCTGCCTCAGCCAGAGCTTTCTGTGCTTCCTTTTGCTTTTGTTTAAAGGCTACATCCTCATCATCCAAAACTTTGCCTTCCTTTTTTGGTGCCTTCAAGGGTTTCTTCTTACCTCCTTCTCGGCCAGACATTCTAAAGTACATGAAAATTAATCACATGTATCTGATTATCGCTTATTAAAAATGACATATAGCTCTAACATTATATCCAAGAGGTTACTTAATTGTGTTTACTGTGTAGATGGTCATATCTGGGATGACCTTGACATTCCCAGTTAAAAGTCATTATTATTAATCATAGCTATACACACTCTTTTTTTCTACTCTTAGTATACACTGATATACACACTCGGGTCTGTGTGGAAACCTATCCACTTATATTACCGTAACTTCCATAAAAATGGATATATTTCAATTAATTTTTTTTTCAATCGATGGATAATTGATTAAGAAATAAGTCTATAATGTATAAAAATCGACAGAATTAAGGAACTTCAAGATATATAGATTCAAAAGAAAAAGAAAATTTTAGAAACACGAAAAAAATGTTGATTCAGCAAATTGCACTGGAGTTTCTGGGACCGCGGTGTGTATATAGCTAAGATTAATTATATATTAATTATTCTATAATTTATTTAAAATCATTATGTAGATTTAATCAACATTTTCTAAATAAACATAACAAAAAATTTTTTAAAATATATATATCAGCGAGAACAAAAAAAACCGATCGAATTTCATTGTTGGGATATAAAAAATCTCAGGTAACTATTCTTGGATTAAATCAATATAACCTCCATAGAAACGGAAATTAATCAAATCACAGACAAAGTATTCTACAATAAGCGATGGACAATGTTAACAGCTGTGCCATTAATATTATCACAAAATTAAATCCACAATTCGTTCAAATATATAGAAAATACTTAAAAATCATAGTATAATATATTTATGAAACAGCGACATACACATACTACGCAAATACCACTCTTACTAGATTATGGAATTCTGTCAGTATTGGAGTACTCCACTTACTTGCAGCAATACTAAATTTCCAGACAAGATACGAGAAGTACGAACGAGACACGACAGATTTCGAAATTCGTTCTGATGAAGATTAACAAATGCCGCTGTATGGCAAATTTTTCTCGAGCTAATCATACAGATTGTGCTGCCGCAAGCCGTGAATTCGAAGTTCGGCGATCTCAGGTCTGTTCCTTGTAGCTACTGAATAGATACTCTATTACTTTTCTATTCTATCATTTTTCTACTCTTTTAACTTTTTATCTATAATTCGAGTCAGAATTTAAAATAGAACTAAACTTGTCGTAGAATATACAAAATATCCGAAGAATTACACACAAATATCCCAGATAACGCAAGAATATAAAAGAGAGATATAAGACGTCTTAACGTCTAAAAGACGTCTTATGTTTCAATGTGTTGGGATACAATATATATGCGTAAAAAATATCTAGTAAATTTTTCTGAGAATTTTTCATATAAATTTTCAAAATTTTTATATAAATTTAAGAGTTTCGAAATAATTTATAACTTTTTAGAAAATTTTTTTCTCGGGTTTTTTAAATTTTAATTCGAACATTTTCGATGAAGTTCACAACTTTTCTAGAATTTTCATTACATGAAAATTCGAATTAATCTGAAATATTCTGAAATGTCTTATTTTATAATTTTTTTTAAATCTTAAGTTTTCTCAGATTTTATAAATTTCATAAAAAATTACAAAATGAGAAATATAGACTGAGAAGTCTTAGAATATTTATATTTCAAAATTTATATATATATATATATATATATATATATATATATATATATATAATATTTTAAGGAAATTTGTAAAATTTCTCAGTTTTTCTAAAAAGTGTTTCAAGGAGTATAAAAATTTTAGGAAAAATTTTCGTCAGAAATATGACATATATTAAATTGTAAATAGAATTCTGTTCTACATTCTGTAATCTAAAGGACTTTACACGCATTTTTCATTTTAATTCCAGAAAGTGTAAGATAGTTATTAAAAACAGCTACTACTTGTGGTTTTTATAAAAAATAATTATTTTATTGTTCGAAATAATCAATCAAGATTCATCAGATTACGACACACACAGTTTTTAATGAACGAAGATCGTACTTGGAATCGGTTTAAGAATTCGATGCAATGTTGTTCAACTTTAACAGTTATAAATATGCAAGTAAGTTGTATATATATTTTTTATACAAACAAATTTGATCGAAGTTGTTCGAATTATTTCTCTTGAATGCAAGTCTCTTTCTCATCACATTCGATTAACATTTATGTCTCTGAATAACAACATAAAAGTTATGGCTCCTGAAATATTTGCCGCGCGGCAAGCGTTTCCGCGTCCAGTGTGCAGAAGCCATTAAATATTATTGCAAATAATAATATATCTTCTCCCCTCTTTTGTTTTGTCCGAAGTTCGAGTGTTGGTAGTATTGACGTTATTATTGGGACAAGATTCTCTAAGGCCCAATGTCCACGATGCTAGAACTCGAATCGAGTAGCATCGTGGATATTAGGCCTAAGTTTCCCTAGTTTAAAAGTTTCTCTCTTCTTTCATTATTGGTCTGTTCTTTTCAGATGAACTCCTCTCACATCGTTCATCTCTCTTCTTTTTCTCTCCACGCTGAAGAAAAGAGGAAAGATGAACGGTATAAAAAAAAGCTAAAACGAATACTTTATTATATTACACGCTATACTACAAAAAATTGTTCTTCCTTCTTTTTAGACCATTTAAGAAGTAAAGAAAAGCACAGCCAAAAAGAATGGCATCGAATATTGCACTTCTTTAAAAGAAAGATTCGTTTCTCCCAAGAATTCCAAAACAGAATGGTGGGGATAAGATATTTGAACAGCTCGACCATTAGTCTCACTAGTCGATTAACAGTTTCCTTCACGATAGTCAGCAGAGCAGTAATAAAGTAAATAGAATAAGCAAATAAGATTCTTACCAAGATAATTAATTGAAAGATTTAATACGTGGCAACATTGAAACAATTTAAATCTTTTATTTACATAACTTTTTATTTATTATTTTATTTAATTAGCTCGTAAGTAATGGAATTTTAATAAAAAAATGTGTTTGACGTCAAAGCATGATAATAAGAATCATGTAAAGTACTTGCTGATATCAGCATTCTTCTATAGAATCTAAAAGGATTTTTAATATAACAAAATGAAAAAATATCTGATAGAAAATCGAGAATTGAAGCAAAAATGTCAGCATGTTTATTTTTCTGAATACAAATCAATGACTTTTTCTTAAAATATACTTGCTGCAAATATAATTTATAAATTTTTTATAATTACAATTAGAGCTTATATTTTTTAAAACAACTCTTCGAGTTACAGTAATTTTATATTATTGGCATTGACAAAGTGAAAGGAATCTTAGTCCTTGAAATTGCTTGACAACGTAAAAATTAAAAAGAGACTACATTACAATTTATAATCACTGATACATTTGCGTGATTGGTTCTTATCGTTAGCTATCATTAAAAATGCAATCGTATCGAAGAATCATCAATATTAACATTACGCGACTTTTTCATGAATTAATATTTTCAATGCAACAATACAACTCCAATTGAAGTGTTCAATCATTACGATTTTTTTAAACAAGCGTAAATTGAATAATGCCATGTGTGTTTAGGATCTTTGCACCGGATTTATTCAAGAGTGCATCTCAATATGCCACTTAAATTGGAATTAATTGCCGCAGCATGCGAAAATATGGGCATTGGAATAAATGGCGATTTGCCTTGGCGTTTAAAGTAAGATTAATGTATATACTTAATTAATAATTTAGAGAGAATATTTGAACGAGAGATTCGTACGTAGGACAGAAATGACGTATTTCACATGCATGACGACTAACACAAAGAACAAAAATAAAAGGAACGTTGTACTTATGGGTCGGCGCACGTGGGAGGGCATCCCCGAAAAGTATCGACCTCTGAAGGACCGAATAAATATGGTGTTAACTTCGCAATCATTGTAATTATGGGCAAAATAACAAATCAAAGAAAATTTAATTTGTCAAAAAACAATAGAGCATATATATCAATTTTAGGGATTATGGAGGTGACGCGATAGTATGTAAAAGTATACCACATGCGCTTGACGTAATTTCAGAAATGCATAATGAAGTAGAAAGGGTATGGGTAATAGGAGGAAGTAACGTGTACAAGGTACTTTGTACATTAAATTAATACAATACATATACATTTTTAAAAGATCTGTTCTTTCAGTTGCACAACACTATTATCTCCATTTCATGTGAAACGTACTCACAATGAATCAAGTATTCGCGACTCAAAGTTAAAAGAAAGAGAAACAATTTGAAGAACAGAAAGTGCGATTAAAAGAATAGATCTGATACTGCAACAAAAATTTAAATTAAATGTAACAATTATTGTATAATTTCATACTAGAGTGCCATAGAATCTCCGCACTTTGGACGATTATATTTGACGCGTATAAAGAAAAAATTTGAATGTGATACGTTCTTTCCTTCTATCCCAAACGATTTCGTGTTAATCGAGTAAGTATTAATGTTTCTTTGTATTAGATATGTTTCATATTGCTGTTTTGCTAATAATAATAATAATTCCAGAGATCCAACGATACCACAAGGTATACAGAAAGAAAAAGGAATTGAATTTGTATATGAAGTGTATGAGAGAAGATAAAACTATTTCTTTCAACCAAATTAAAATTGTAAATGTATTGTTTTTGTAAACAATACATAATTTTTACTGCATCCGTAATAAATAAAAGTGAAATGTCAAAAAAACAAGAAAAAATTACTGATATCAATTATAATTTTAATACATAAATTATATTACTGATGATATTTTTTGTACAATGTCCTTCAACCATATTTTTTCTACACTTTATTCATAGAAAGTAAAAACTTCATAAGAAAAATCAAGATTTATACATTTAATGTATAAATACATTAGCCAGGAGGCCACTTCAACTGTCGACCACCAAGAACATGCAGATGCAGATGATACACTGACTGTGCACCATGCTTTCCATCGTTGATGACTAAACGAAACCCATCTGTCAAACCTTTTTGCTTTGCAATTTTATGAGCGACATTCATCAGGTGACCAAGCAAAGGTTCATCTTCATCTTGAGCATTAGAGAGTTGTGAAATTGGCTTTCGTGGAATTACCAGAAAGTGTACTGGTGCTTGAGCATTTATATCATCAAATGCGACGCACTGTCAAATCAGAAATATATTCATTAATATTAGCATTTTGCATAAAAACAATATATTATTTAATCCAAATCAAACTATCACTAATATCAAAAATAAAAATTAATTTTTCCTCTTTATATCTATATTCTAATTCACAAGTTTTCTGATATAACAAGAGTTAACTAATAGTTTCTATATAATTAAATAGACTGGAACAAGTGGTTATACAATAATCATATAGATGACAAAATAAATAACAAATCATTTCAGATAATTAGACAGAATTTTTGCTGTACAAAAGTAAACGCAATACATAGCAGATAATATAAATTTATTTTAATGCTTACAAACACATTTTAGCCATACTTTTATGTTATGGTAAATAATATTGTATATAATATAATACAGTATGTAATATAATACAAAAAATAATACATAATATTTTCAATAACAAGTCTGATGCAGTGTTCAAGTATATATATAATGCCGGTAGGTTGAATTTGCTATGTAATTCAACAAAAAAATACAATTTTGTATGTTATGTCATAGTTTACCTGGCTGTCCTCGTAAATAAAGTTGCATGGGATTTCTTTACGTAATATTTTCCCAAATATTGTATCACCTGTTGGCGCAGCGGACTGTGCCTTCTCCACCTCGGTCGCCATTTTCCTTAAACTAATAGAACAGTTCGGCAGGTTGCCACCTATTGTCAGGTGTTTGTACACATCTACGACGAAGTTCGAAAGCAATCTCATGTCAAAAGTAACTACGATAATCTGTAAAGCGAATATTGTTAGCTGCACATTACATGCGCGTTTCGATGTTTCATTTATCTCTGAGTTCCATTTTATATTATAGTCCGAAGGTCGCGACGTTCGTGTCAGTGCAGCCACGATCGAGATATCGAAGCGCGAATTTCAAATTCGACAATTGCTGGAAAGCCAGAAATAGATTACGTATTATAGAATTATTCGGAATGAGTTTCTATTGAATTTATTTCATTTCCTCTAGAAAACAATACAAATTTACAGAATAAATGAACAATTTCGATTGGAATCCATTCCAAATAATTATTTCAAAGGTATATGTATCAGAATACTTGCCGGATCGAAACGTTTTCTCGTTTCAACAAATTGCTTTCTGTATTCATTACGATTGTAAAAAAAATTAAAAAGTTTGCTGATGGATACATTGAGGAGATTACTTGTGAGACAGAATCTTGCATGTAAAACTATAAAACTTTTATTTTATAAGACAGTCTTTTCTTAATAATGCGATTATTCTATTTTCGAAGTCTTAATACAATAATGCACTCTAAAAGGCATATAAATATTGTCACTTATTGCTTTATACACGTATTGTCAATATTGTACATTAATAAAAATACGCTATTATTGATTGCAATGGTTTATGGTACATGCAAAGTATGGCAGTGCGCTTTCTGGTTTTCTCCGGAAGATCTTTAAATCATTCCCGTATTCCTAATGGGTCGCAAAGGCCCCAGTCTTAGAAAAATAATTCTACTTATAAAAAATATACATAAGAGTTATCTTGAATTAATTTCGCATTAAACCAAAGCTAAGTTAGCTATGTATTAGCTTTCGTATCTCTAATAGGATTTGCCGTAACTATGCATATCTTATATAATATAATGTAAATGTTGTGCATACAGTTAGACTATTAATCACTAAGTGATAACTACTGTGAAATACAAAAAAAAAGATTAATCAGAAGTGTAATTCATGACGTTATTATAAAAAGACGATTGACTGAAACATTGAGACATTAGACAGTAAATAAATAACATATCAAAAATAATAATAATCGCTTCACTTTCATATTGTACATTAAGGTACGCCTAGGATAAATTAACTTAAATATTAACTTATTTCGCAAAGTGTTAGATTGTTACATTTACTGTTAATAACTTAATTACGCAAGATGTAAAAGTAAGGGATATGTATGACTACTATTTAATACGACGCAACAAATTTAAGTGCTAATTGAATTTATAATATTATAGCATTTATACGCACTGTTGTTAATACTCGGATTAGATATTTAATATATAATCAACGTGTTATTAGTAATTCTATTTATGTATTATAATAATATATATACTGTAGTACGCTTAAATGTCGTATATAGAAGTATATATGTACATACACTTCTTTTCCTGAATATAATACGTCAGTCTGAGTTTTAGCCAGATATATATATATATATAAAATCCAGCAATAAGTCTATATAATTTATGGAATAGGCGTCATTGTACGCCCTCCTCGGAAAAGTATCGGTGTCTTACGGCTTGAGCTGCAGTTATACGACTATGAGGATCAAACATGAGCATGTTCTTTATTAAGTCTAATCCATCTTCATTGAGATCTGGTATTATTAGACTGAGAGGTCTCGGATGTCTGTATGGAAAAGCATTCCAATTGAGCGATACATTCTCCGGCCATTCTTCCTGTGACGGAGTACCCAAAACTCTAAAATAAAGAGTAAAAAAAAAATATATATATATATAGAGCATAAATATTAGGCGGTACAAAGTTTATTCTAAAAACAGAGAACCAAAAAAGTATAAACTCACTGGAAAATCCTGTCCAGTTGATCACCTTCACTGGTACCTGGGAATAATGGTTCCAATTTGCAAAGTTCTGCTAGTATGCATCCGACAGACCAAACATCTACAGGAGTAGCATAGGAACATCCTAAAAGTACTTCGGGTGCTCGATACCATTGGGTTACAACCTAGACAGAATATCATTTCTTAATTATGATATTAAATAATACAGGATCATAAAAAGTGGCTCATTTTCTTTGAATCACATGCACTGATATATTATCATTAGACTGCAGATATTTATGCAAACTGAATATTAACCATCGGACAATTTTTTTAACAGTCGATCGTTGTTCATTATTAAAAAGTAAAGTAAAAAGGTTGAGATTACCATCTGTAAATATGCAATTTATGCAAAATATTCAGTTAAGTATTTTGCATAAATATCTGCAGCCTAATTATTACTTATTTAATATTTAAAAAATTATAGTATACAAAAATAAAGTTATATAAATACATACATACATACATATATATATATATATATATAAACAAATAAACATAAATAATGATCAAACAATGACAATAGTAATAACAATATTTGTGATCGAGAAGAAGTGTCTAATTCGTAATACTTAATATCTAACACGTACCACAGAAGTTAATCTCATTTCAAAACCGTACGTCTTGGCTAGACCAAAATCCGCGATCTTAATTCTCCCTTCCCGCGTTACTAGAAGATTCTGCGGCTTCAAGTCCCTATGTATTATTCTATGGCTGTGTAGAAACTCCACTCCACAGAATATCTCTTTTAACATTTGCCTCACAAGATACGGTGGGATGCTTGATCGGGGCGAGGTATTCCGATAATTAGCTATGTACGAAGCGAGATCTCTTTCTACGTGCTCGAACACCAACCAAAAGGTGATATCATGTTCCGGTCTTTCGAATGTACCATCACCCGATGATACATCAAGATAGTTTCCTCCTTGGCAGACATCCAATAATCTGACCTGGATAACGAAGAGCAAATATATAAAATATGTACCTATACCTACAATATAATATTAAGTAATAAATAAAAGATTCTATTTATGATAGTTTATAACGAAATATAGAATATTAAAGATCAGTATATATAACACATACATATATAATAAAGGAAATTATATTTTGATTAAAAGGTGCTTACAATATGTGGGTGCTCATATTGCTCGAGCGACTTCAAGGCAGCAATTTCCCTTACTGTGGACGAAGGCAGACCATCGTCCGTCAAAGGTATTCTGACTCTCTTAAGCGCTACGGTTTGACCACTATTCTTATCTGTAGCTTTGTACACTGTCCCGTAAGCGCCATTCCCGATAACGGACAAATTCTCGAACGACGCTCGTTCACGCAGCGAGAATCTTTGTATCGTCGTTTCTTCTGATCTTCTTCCGGAAGGAGCAGAGAGCTCATCTTGATCGCTGTACTTCATTACAACGGATTTTAACGTCGTGAGCTGCTCTTCTCTCGATGTACTCGGGATCGCTTCCGTTGAGGTCGGTGGGATATCACTCTTTTGTCTGGGGAGATCCGGATCCGTTTGAGACGATTGTTTAGTCGATTCCGAGGACGTTTCACTGATTAAAACCGATTGCTTCGATGTTGTTGTCTGTTCTGTAATATCTGAAAGTTGTTTATCTCCTTCCGAAACAATCTCTGTCTGTGCAGGTATCTCACTCGTGTCCGATGTTTCACTGATTAAAACCGATTGCTTCGATGTTGTTGCCTGTTCTGTAACATCTGAAAGTTGTTTATCTCCTTCCGAAACGATCTCTGTCTGTGCAGGTATCTCACTCGTGTCCGATGTCTCGGTACTTTCCACTTTTGTTAGGTACTTTTCTTCAGACGAATCGGATGTTTCGGATTGCTTGGACCTTTTCGAGGCAGTTGGCGTTGATAAATCCGGTTCGAGCTCTGTGCTCGAACGTCGTAACCTACCAGCCATCACAACATCTCGACTTCTACCTGAAATAAAATGTGTTCTTATTATTGACAGAAATAATAAAGTTAAGAAGTAAGAAAGTACAGTAATTTCTTGGAAAAGGAAACGAGAAAACCTTAACATGTTTTAATTTCTCAAGGGTAATATTTCTAAGGCGACTTCAAAGAATTTTGCGTTAAAATGACAAAAACAAATAAGAATATATTATTTTTGCACACAGAAATTTAAAGTTATATTTATAAAACTAAAAATAATAATGTAAATAAATAATGTAGATTAAAAGATTCTTTCTCAGAATTTTTATTCGAATTGGAACATTTTTTCCAGAAATACTAAAAAAGTTTACATTTTTTCTTAGAATTTTATATATATATATATATGAATTCTATAGAAAAGATGTAACTTTCTCGGCACTTCAAAAGTGTTTCAATTTATATAAAAAACTTTGAAAAATGTTTTAAAAAAATTAAAAAATTACTTAGAAAATTCTGTAATTTAAACATAAAAATTCTGAAAAATTGTATATAAACAATTTTGAGAAAAATTTTCATCAAGATTTTCAATGCAAATCATAAATGATAATAATAATGAGCGATAACTAGTAGCTAAATCCGCATCTTAGTAACGAGTTTTACTTCCGCACGCTGATGATTATCTACGAGCTCCTTGACAGATTGATATCAAGATCTATTGCGAAAAATACGCAAAGGGGACGAGATGCACAGCACGGATATCGTGGCGCGTGCATGTGTGTTTGTACAGTTGCGCTTGCGATAGTTGGGTTCGCGTCATAAAACAGTTACACAGGACCGGCTCGGTCCTTTTTTCTTTTTCGCTTGCGTTTTATTAAAATTTCGAGACGGTACCACAAGCAGGACGTACGATCATGGCAAGCCGTCTGCTACGCGACATCTGCACCGACACCTGCGCTCATACATATAATAGCCCGCTATACCGGCCTCATCGTCGGCTTTCCGGAACATCTTGTGAACGCAAGGGAAGTCCTAAACCCCACCAGGGGTCCTTGCCCTTTGTTTTCTTCGCCGGGTCCAGCGATGGTAATTGTTTGTGAAACAAATATGTCAAACCATGGCACTGTCACTTCAAGAGTGAAATTCCACAAAAAAAAAATATATATATATTAGTCGTATCTCATTGGATTATTAAGCCGTTTTCATTACGAATTTTATACGGAAAGAATGGATTTGCTAAAAATCTAAAAATTTAGATACGCACACAGATATGAAAATAGAGATTTTGTTGGACTATGAAAATATATATAATTATATGTAGAACACTCAAGTCGATGGTAAAAATGTCAAAACTGTTTGCGTTGCTTATCGCGTTTGAATTTCTTACGTAATTATTTTGATGGTCCAACAAAATTATTTTGAAGTGTAGCTAAATTTTTAGATACTTCAGCAAAATCATCCTTTCCATACAGAAGCTTGCTGCAATGTTGCAATATTATTACAATATTACTGGAACTTTGCAATATTGCTGGAATAATCTGTACTATATGGATTATTTCCGACATCTAATAGCAAGCTATTTTTTTTTAATTCAAAACACAGTAGATCTCACTAACAAACTATGTAAATTGTAAACTATTGATTATAAATGATGTCTCACACTTGACACGAATGCGTAAATTTTGTTGCTTCCATACGGAAGATTCGTGATGAGTTGAATAAAAGAGGAAACTGAAGATATTAGCCCAAAGAGATATGAAGTTACGATAGAAAAGATCCATATGGCATAATTCAAATGATTTAAATAGCCGGATGCCGAAAAAAAGGCACTCGCCTTCATTCGGAGGAAATAATAAACTATACTATTATCACTTCGTAATTTCTTTGTGGCACATGGCCGCCGTTAGATGTTAGTTGTGGGAAAAGTCGACAGGGTACAGATAATCCAACGTCATTTGATTTAATATCAAAATACATTCTTTTATGTTACGAAAAAAAATCTTTAAACTTTTATGTTTAATCAAATAATGATCGTATTAATAAAATATTTTTGCTGTATTATGTTAACACAGATATAACGTCGAATATTAGTATACGAAAAGAATGATTGTGCTGAAATATTTGAAAAGTATTTAAAAGTTTAGACAGTACAAATGTGAAAATAATTTTATTGGACTATCAAAATAATTATGTAGGATCAAAAAAAAGTCTAGTTGTTAAAATATCAAAAAAAATCTTACAGCATCGCTCGTCTGAGTATCCTAATAATTATTCTAATGGTCCAACAAAATTATTTTTAGATCTGTATCTATACTTAAATTTTTAGATACTTTTTTAGATTTTTTAAAATCGTTTTTTCCGTGTGCTTTTGGAGGAGAACGCTTTGCAAACGGATGTACTCTCACGGTTTTGATTAAATTCTTCTATCAACTTCCTCTTACGATAAGAAATTCTAACTAGAAAAGCCGACCGGAGGAAGGAAGGAAGAAGTGAATGAACGAATGAACGAAAGAAACTGACATTTATATCGCGAGAAATTTTTTTGTTCGCAATGTGTCTGACATTGAGAAAAAGGAACAAAACGGGATGCTCGTAAATTTTAACGGGGTGCATTGTGGAAAAATTCCGGGCGAGATATGTCGCAAAATGAAAGAAACGAAAGAGAAAAAAAGGGAAATGTATAGGCGATTCAGGGAACTGGAGAAAAACATGTTCTCGTTCTGGAGGCGACCAACAACTTTGTATGTACAGAGAGCGTTTCCATACGGCATTATCTCGAGACCACCTTCCTGGAAGAGGCAGATGTTTCTATACGGTGTTTCGTTAGACACCAAGAAGAAGAAGCAGTGAAGTCGATGAAGCGTAGTTTAGTAACGTTTAAGAAAAAAAAAAACACATTTCAAGAAGATGGAAGCATATTACTTAGTCTGTTTTTATAATTACTTTTCGTTTATTTTTATTAGAAATGAACGAAAAGTAATTATAAAGGAGACTAAGTAATATGCCTCCATCTTTTTGAATGTGTATTTTTTCTTAGTAGATGTAACGGTGCGCCAACAACTTATTTTCGCTGGTAATATATAATGTAATACACTTGTAAATATATATCTGCACATTCTGCATATTTTGGAATACATAGGGGAGACTAAAGGAAATATTATTCATTCTGTCACCATATATTTTTTATTAATTCAAATAGATAACTTGGATGGCAAAGAATATGCGTTCTGTAATTCTGTTTCTCTTATAAAGTCTCTAAAATTATTAAGAACACGATTGTTAAGAACGTTCGGACAATATTTTACATTTTCACTGCAAAAAATTTACAACACAAGATCACAATATTTATTGCTGCAACACTTTCCACATAATTTTCAATAAATCCATCATGATTTCCAAAAGTTGCCGTTTGCTGTAAAATATTGTATACCAGTGAAAGTCCGCAAGTAATATTTTTTAGGTATTTTTAGTTGAATAATAGACATTTTTCCTTCTTTTCGAGAGATCTTCCTTTTATTGTTCTTTTATTATATCTTAAATGCTTTTCTATTCTCATGCATCCCTTGGTAAAATACAATATTCTTTTATATATATATATATATATATATATATGTATATATATATATATATATATACATACATACATATATATATATATATTTTTTGTTACATCAAGTGTCACGTAAAAAGGACGAAAATAGCCCAACAAAGTTGACGTAGTAGATAAGCGGTTGGGACACGGGAAAACTGATAACTCGAGAAGTCGTGCTAGATAAACAACTGTACGCGAAAGAGGATGTCCAATGGAGTACAAAAAGATGTTTGACTGAATCTTGACTTAACCGTCTAAACCGAGACGCACTGACATATAGACTCGAGGCTACTAGATGTAAAATCACGCAATGCTCGTCTTATTGTTAGAAAAACACAACTTCCGCTGGCAAATTAGATAACGTAAGAACTTTTGAACGTCGGAATGTCGAGTTACTCAATCTTCTTATCATATTACTCGACGAAGTACACTCGATGATACACACGCGCGTAGACTCAGCAGTTTCCGTATAAATAAATCCAAAATTGAAAAAAAATACGAAAGCAGGCAATGTTCCAATTTATATACCACGTTACATGTCAGCATTTTATTTTAAATTTCGGAATAAAACATTAACATTTAAATATTTTCAAATAAATATTAAAAGAAAGAAAATAATATAAAAGCGTAATTAAAAAATGAGGAAATAAACAAGGATATTAGAAAATTGCGTTTATTAGAAAAGTGTCGCTTAAACTTCTTCAGTCTCTCGCCTCAATTTTTGCATATTTCGAGAAAAAAAAAAAGTAAACACTGATAATGCTCTCTTTAAATTATTATACATCAGATTACCTCAAAGGAAAATCATTTCTTATTTAGAGTTTAATTCATTAGGTTTCTCTCGATAAAATCATCAACATTTTACGCACGACATAAAATTATTGCCCCGCGGCTTCCGTAAAGTTACACGTGTCACGATTGTTTACGCATTGTGTAGCGCGTGGCGTAATAACGTGTAAATCATGCGTCGCTTCAATTGCAACATAATTGAAGGCACATTTACGATTATTGTTTGCAAAGTCGAGCATCAACGTGCGTAGATCCACGTTGGATGAATGAACGGCTACATATGATTAAAATACACTATGTTTACATTCATTAATTCATTATGACCGAATAGGAGCAATAATGTTAAGCTCGAAACAGGACAAATATTGCGTTTTATTAAAATAATGTGTGTTATCTTCTTAAAGTAATGCTCGAGATCGCGTCTATTAATTTTAGTGCACAAAAGAGGTCAATCACTCTAAATGCAAGTCGTCGATTATCTTATCTCAATTCGGGCATCCGCGTTACAATTTTGAGAATAAAGATAAAAAAATGTACATAAGATTAAGCTTTAATATATCACAGAATTGCTATAAATGTAAAATTTTGATTATAAAAAAAAATTGCACGATTTAATTAAATCTTGCAATTAGAAAAATGATCACAAATGTAAAATGAATACTTAAATAAATTCGTGAAGTTCGAGCCACAGAGTTATACATGTTTTGTGTATTAAAAATATTGTTATATTTTTTAAATTGAAAATGTTATTCATCATGTTGAAATGTGATAAATATCGCTCTCTTCAGAAGTGACACAATCGAAAGATTAAGTTTCCCAGAAAAAAGAAAAGACTATTTTTCAACCTGAGAAAAAATTACTGATCAAATCAAACTGTCAAAAAAAAAATTCTTAATATAATCAAATATTCTTTTTGTTCTTTTGTTCTCCACAAAATTCCTTTTAAAAATTAAAATTACCTTTTTATTGCGACAATTTCTTTTTAAATAATTCTTTTTAAATTGTAACAATTTTTTATTTTTATTTTTTTTTACAAAATTAAGTTAGTTCACTTTTAGTGATTGATCGCATAATGTTTACATGATTTATTCATGGTAATAATTAAAAAATCATATTTTTTTTAATTGTACCATTTTTTAAGCATAAAGAGAGCGATCTTCTCGATGAAAAATAACATGTTGTAAACAACTTGTAATTGTCAATTGGAAATATTAGAAAGTCTCATAAAAAAAAGAGATTATTACATTGTTATATACCTATATTACGGTTATTATGTTGGAAAACCAAATGGAATGTTGTTTAAGTTTAACCAATCTGCATTCTCTTTCCCTATAAAATTGTCGACAAAAAATGCCGTTCTTCGTGCGGGAAAAACTTCACCGCGGAGGAACGCTGTGACGGTCTAATTAGAAACTCGAATAATTTATGAGTGCCACGTCGTCCTATTCAATTAAGGACGCTGAAAATACATCTTTGACGATATTCTGGAGCCTCGTTTGCTACGCTAGACTACCGAACTGAGTAAACAGGGCGTCGCTGCTTCTAGATTATCTGCAGAATTGACACTACTATGTACTCAAGTCTTTTACACAACAAACACTTGCTCGACGCTCTCATTCACTTCTATTTCTAGAACGAAAAATCGAGGATAAAGAGAGTATGCATATTCAGTATATCATTTCGAAGGTATCCAGGAAGCTGAATATGATCCACCTTTCATAAAAATATTCGTTCTAGAAAATAATTTTCGTTAAATCGTTCAATGATTTTACTGTTTAAAATTAATATATATTTTTTAAAGATAATTGATATAATTTATGTAAAAAAAGGTTAATGATTTAAACAAAAATTTTTAATTTATAAAAATTCTTTGTCTTTTAATTAATTCATAATATTTTTTTTATATATAACAGATACATTTGTTGTATATAATAAAATATATTTAAAATATAGTATTTTATTATTAATAGATTTACTATAAATTATACATATAAATATTTGAAATATTTTACGTAAAATTTAATTTTATTTTCTTAAAATTCATAATATCAAAAAATTGAGCTATATATATTATTTTCAAAATAAATATTATTTTTATTCTAAGCTATTCATTGGAATGTTTACTAGAATTTTTATAAATGAAAGATTTGTAGATAACAATTATTGGTTATGAATAATTTTGTATATCAAGTTTTATAATTATTGACTAATGTATAAAGTTCATATAAATATACAGGTTATCTACAAATGTGCAAGTTCAGTGACGCTTTATCGTGGAAGAATCATCATATTTCTTAGATATGAAACTGCAAATGTTGCACTTATGTGTCAGAATGCGTAGATTTGAAGGAGCATAAATGCGATACGTTGCAATCTTCTCGGAATATTGCTCAGCATAAATTATTCATTTAGAGTTGGAATGAGCTAACTAACAGAATTATCTTCTACGCTAATCGCGTTTCATTGTCGAATAAAATGCGCGTAATAATGTGTTAAGATGTGAAGAAGATAAATCGTCGAATTTTGATATTTGAATGAGCTGATTAAAATTTTTTAATAATTTATTAAATAATTTATTAATTTATCGCTTTTTCATTCACATTAATTAATACATTAATTTTTAAAATGTATTGCTCCTTTTAAATCACCTCTTAAATAATAAAAAATGCACACAACTTTTCAAAAAATTTATCTACACGGTGAAACGATATCTAACTTCTCTAAGGGTTCAGATTTTTACTCGAGTATACCCCAAGTTTTATTCTTAAAATTCGATTTAACATTCGATAAATCACAAGGATAAAACGATACCTGGGCGATACTCAGGTGGGAATCTGAACATAGCTGAGGATATTCCGTGTTTACGGCCACATGGCTTCTCTACGCGTTATTCTACGAACACCGTTCGTAAACAAGAGAGACGCACAATGGCGGCGGGAGTAGGGCAAACCAACCCCGTTGCCGAGCTGTCGATTCTTGTCTTATCTTCACACACGTTGAAACATTTCACACACTCGTCCTGCGTTTACAGATATGCTATCCGTAATCCCATCGAAATGCATTTCTCACGATGAATATTACGAAACACGATGATAAATGAAGACCGTATGCGCTTTGCGCGAGGAAAGAGAGAAGTTATTCTTTAGACTTTGAATATAGATTCGATCCCTACGTCTTTTGAAAATTCTGCGCATTTAAAATGACATAAAATGACGGCAAAATAAAATATGAAAACTTATAACAGAATACGTTTGATGATATTTAACGCTGAGAATACATCAGTTGTTTATATTTTGAGAAATACAAAAGAAAATTCATAAAGTTAAATCAATAAACAAACTAGCGAAAAAGTAACATAATCAATGTTATAATTTTATATGTCTAATTTAACGCGATGTAACTGTTAATTATAACATTGATGTTATTACTCTTAATTGATATTTACTGAAAATTAGATATCGAAGCTAAAGTTATAATACACAATTCAAGAGAAATCTTATTTTCGTATCGTAATTTATAAACAAAACATTTCGATACTTTCATTTACAGATCACATTCTTCCTCACTGCAGGAAATCTGTCGGGCTATATCCATGCGTTGAAGTTCTTACTAACCAACATGATTTCAAATCGTGACCACCTATTAGATAAGAGTCTACGAACAACCCGATCGTTTTTGACGTTGTTGAATTTCCGTTCATCAGCGAGATCAACAAGAAAGCCCATTTAAATCTCTGTGACTCTCACGCACGATTTTTCATTGAGGAGTCCCGTGGAGAAGCGATTGGCGAACATTCGCCACGAATCAGCTCGTCCAATCGTTGCGCGAATTTCGGTACCGGTGGCTTCACACGCGAGATAGGTACACTGTGGGATCCCCCGCGTTGGCCGCCAACGCAAAGAGAAGAAAACTACCGAAACCGGCCGCTCATATTTCACCGTGAGTTCTCCTTTCGAGAGGTAATGGGAAGCACGACCTGTCTTTCTCTTTTTTCTTACTCCTTCTCTCTTCCTCTTGAAAGTCCGGCATCTTTCACGTTCCAGCAACCCCAAAGTCCCGCATTCCGCATTTACCTACCTACCGACGCTGAGGTGCTGACCTCCTGCGAGAGGAGCGAAACAGCGGAAACCCGTGACGCTGCGTCTATACTCCACAGAAGACGAAGAAGAAGAAGAAGAAGAGGATGAAGATGAAGATGATGGTGAAGATAATGACAAGCGCACACGCAGAAGACGGGGAACGACAAGAGTCGGACGGACGGATAGATGGACGCCGCGCGCGAGAGATACAATAGGGACAGGCAACACAACCGAAACTGTATATGCACGACCCAGGCGCACGCCGGAAACGGTATTAACGAATGCCCCGGCGTACGCACTCGCTCGTAAGCACTCGCGCGAGACACAACGGGGTTATGAGCTGCACACAGGAGGCGACGACACGTCACGCACACACCAGCCCGTTCGCCACTCACAACCACGGTCGCCGCGCGGCCGACGAATCGTCAGGCTGTATCCGGCGTTGAGGCGGCATGAGATCCGACACAGGCCGTGCTTGTGGGTCAGGCTATAGAACAACCGAGTCTCGCCACGCCGGTCTCAACGGATCCGATCAGTTGACGGCGGGCCCTCGAGCGGGTTGGCCGGTTTCCGAAGGGATTGTTCGCGGTTGCGTTCTCTATGCAGTACCGTGGCTTCTCTCTCTCTCTCTCCCTCCTCTCTTTCTCTCTCTCT
>NW_017305569.1:5002595-5006431 GCF_001594115.1 Trachymyrmex septentrionalis | reverse complement strand
CTCTCTCTCTCTCTCTCTCTCTCTCTCTCTCTCTCTCTCTACAGCTGTCGTCCGATTTTCCAGCTCAAGCCACGATCGGATTACCGGAGAATAAACGTACTCCGTTGCTCCAAAAAACAAGGGAAGGAAAGAGGGGATAACTGCGAAGATAACTCGGAACTTTGAATTTACTTGCACTTTGAGTGGATACGATTTTATGTTGGTACCTCGATCTTAAGATTATTGTTAGTCCTAATCAAGTTAAATAAAATATTCCGTAAGTGCTATACTCTTCGTTGATTATACAGACTGTCACATTTTGCGTTGTTGAGATATTAAGTTTTTATAAAGTTTATTATTAATATAATTAGAAAATGGAAGATATCGAGTCGTCTTTGGTATACATATATCTCGGTTCAAATTACCTCCGAAGAGTAATTTAACATCAGGATAAGTGTATTTAAATGTTGCAGATTTCTGTACCCTTGAATTACACGAGGAGAATTGTGTTGACACATGATGCTATTTATAGATACGCGCCTTTGGCGAGCGAATGCGGACTCGTGTGATCGAGAGAGATATTTTCAATCTTTCGCGATTTAATGAATTATAGGCACTAAATCTAATTGGTAATTTGTAATTATTGTTACGTCAATAATATCGTAATACACAGTTTGCAAATACACAGTGACGCGTAGAAAACCGGTTGAAACCTGTGCATGATCGATCCATGGTCTATTTAATTTATGCCAAACTAATGTCACTATATATATGTTATACATATTATATGAAGTAGATATAAATATATGTATATACATACATACAAACAATAAAACTATATAAGCAACAAAATTATATATGTATATTATGTATATATATATATATTTAATTATAAATATGCATAATTATAAAAGCAATAAAAACTCATCATTTATCTACCAAGTTTATCTACCAGCATTTAAGTGTAAAAATATTTACATCAGAAGAAATTAATAAATTCTCTTTCGTTTTTATTTTTGAAAAATAATATTTTCCAAAGATTATCCACATTAAGGAAGCTTCAAATTTACAAAAGAACTTCAAAAATAAATTTTAGGAAAATATTTGTTTTTAAATATATTCTTCTGTTAATAATTACATTCTTCTTACATTAAGTTCTAATTGAAGCAAGTAATAAACTGACTAAAAAGAGTGAGAGAAAGAGAAAACAAACTCATAATACTGAAGAGCAAACAGAGTCGATATTCGCTCGTATATACTTACATATTTATGGCCGCAGTAAGTGATCCCTAAAGCGGACGGCGCGTCGTTTAAATAGGCTTTACAAGCGGCGGAGAACGTGTAATTTTTCGTCATCCCGCGGAACCCTAGTTTGGGAAGCGCTGGCTGAGAGAGAAAGGGAGGCACGCCGCTGTTTCGAAGACCCAGAGTCTCGTGAATCGTATTTCGGAAGGACGAGACGCGCGCCCGCGCCGGAGCCGATGTATACAGTGGCTCGTTCGAGTTACTGAATGACCGCGCACGCGATACGCCATGGATTTATATGAACGGAGGAAGATTACAATTTCCCAGAGATACGTGGAAACGCATGACGTTTCGATGTGTAGTAGTACCTGTCTACGGTAAAGGAATGTGATTCATGACACTCAATGAGCTATCCCGGAGTAACACGTCACTCGGTTGAAGTTTAAAGTACCTATATAGTCGGGGGCGATTCTTGGACGGTATCCAAGCGTATTAAATGATGTCGGATTCTCTTCTCGGAAAATGCAATTTTATCCCCGATCGCGGGAATGCAGATTACAAACGTTCCAGAAAGCGAATCATTTGTCAAATGTCTATCGATTATTCTCAGTATTATTTCTTTTATTCGAAAATTATATGTATATTAATCAGGGTTGGGTAAGTTAAAAAGATAAAAGTTAAGTTAAAAAGTTAATTATAATAATTTTAACTTAACTTAGTTACATTTTAGACTCTTAACTTTTTAACTTAATTTAGTTACATTTTATCGGTAACTATTAATTTTTAATTTGATTTTTTTGAAGTTAATCCTTAATGCTAGAGGCTAATGAGTATATAATTTAGTAATTGTATCATCGTTGCTTGTGAATAAAAATAACCAGATTCTTTAATAAATAAGCTGTGAGAAAGGAAAAATTATGTAAAATAGTCAAACTTTTTCTTTTTTTTCTTGGTTGTTCGTTTGAACAGAATTTAACTTTTAACTTTTTAATTATTTTTTTTATTAACCTAACTTTTAATTCAATTAATTTTATTATGGATTAACTTGTATTTTAATTAAGTTAAATTTTCAAGGCTGTTAACTTTAACTTAACTTAGTTAAAAAAAAAGATAACTTACCCAACCCTAATATTAATAATTGAAGGGTGCAATATGTCTTGATGAAAATGAAATTAGCATTAAGAAATATGTATGCAATATCTCAGTATATACAGGGTGTCTGATAATAAGTGTAACGCTACTCACGGAATTGAACTGAATAAAAAACATCCTGTATCATTTCGTGATTCTTGCAATAATTAATTAATAAAAATCTGCGTATGAACGTACATCTGTGCGATTCAACGACAAAAGACAGAAAAAATATTAATCTACATTTTGAAATGGTCTCATCTAAGCAACGTGATTATACAGTAATAAAAACAAGTAGGCATTATGCATCGTTGTTTGCATTGACTTCTAACGCCTACATGTTTTTATTATTGGTTTTCAAACTTCGGGAGTCTTTATTGTGATTACGTTATTATAAGTTAGTAACTTTCTGACAATTAATAACTTCATTTTTTTCTGCAAATTTCATTCAGAAAATAGAGTACTTTCCCATCGTAACGCGACGCCGGTTATCGATAAATACAGAGAACGATTATTATCGCGGGGATTTATGTATGTATGTTCATTCATTCTAGGATCATGAATATCTCGTAATTCTTATTGTTCCGCGAATGATGGTAAAATTCTGCCGAGTACATGCAAATATTAGCATTTAGCCTATAGACATGCACAGGTAACGTGAAACGCTTTACATTTGCCAGTGATTGTAAAGTATCGTGATTTTCTAAAGTATTGTCTAATGTACTATTGTTTTCCGAGTCATGGCTTATAAATATAATGAATAATTTACAGTAAATAATTTGCGGGATAGACTTAATATTAGTTGAAGCCATACATATTATGAAGTACTCTGCGCGGTTATGGGTTGTCTAAATAAAATTTGGTCTAGATGAAACTATAATATTATAATAACAACGAGCATTTCATTTCGATGTTACTTTTCAACCTGCCACGTGGGAGTAAGTGAGAGTTGCTCGTTCGTTATAGTTTTTATATTCCATCGCGACATTAATGGCACGTTAAACCATCAGAAACTGTCAGTTCGCCATAACCGCAAGACGGGACTTCGGTATCGTCACGCTGGCCGGAGTCGCATGCATATTCCCGGAAAAATTAGCGACGTGACATTACACATTCGTCATCCTGCGCCTGACACTATCACCCACGACGGGAAGCAAAGGAAGTGCGGCGGTTTCGACGACCGCGCGCGGAACAACCAGGATCTCTCGCCCGTTATTTCAACATCCGCGTTGTCGTAAAAAAATCGGAGGTCTGTCGTTGTGTCGCGCCGAATCTCGCCGCGCTTTCAGGAGAGTCCTATCAAAGAAAAGGGCCACCGAGAGGAATCCTGATGTACAGTCTACGGAGGGTGCACTGAAATGCACCCTGTCTTTCTCGTAAGATCTTCCGGAATGGGATATCTTTCGCCGGAACGTATATAAATACATAGCGATATACGGGGCTGTTGTCGAATTTAAAAGCGATAATCTTTTATATATATA
>NW_017305569.1:4994469-5002530 GCF_001594115.1 Trachymyrmex septentrionalis | reverse complement strand
TGAAGAGGGACCGGGGAGTTCAACAGCCGCGTTAGCATGCGGAGGATGCGCGGCGGTTATGCGCTTTGAAGACGAAAAGAGTCAGGATGACGGTCGGTTACGACCCTTCGCAGACCGCTTTGCTAAATAAAGATTATTTACAATAGCGCCGTTCTCTGCGATCCACCACAGTGCCAGTGAATGATTTTAAATAAGCAGAAAGCAGATATGATAGGAATCAGAATATGTAGCTTGGTATTCGAAAGATAATTCACAGACTGAGTCATATTACGATTACGGTTTTATCGACGCGACAGTATTGATGTACGATTTTGACATGGAAAATAATAAGATTATTGTTTTGCTTATTGCATAATTACACTCCGCCAAGGCTATATGAATAAAGTTTAATCTTCCACCGGCAAATAGGGTCTTTAAAGACATCATCGATATTTATTGTATGAATTTTTATAAATAAATAAATTTAAATCTAAAGAAAATAAGTAAAATACAGTTCAACTTCTAAGATGGTAGACATTCGTTGAAGCTTTGACAAATATATTGAAGTTTTTCAGATTTTTATATAATCTGGTACGATAAAAAATTTGCTGTTTTCTCAACCGCTAATAGAAGAGTTAGAATTTACTTCACCGGTGAAGGATTATGAAATTTGTATTAATTCCGCTGCGAAATGAGACGTTATCTACTTGAAAATAGGGAACACGAGATTCCCATAGCATTCTAGTCGGCGCCGGCGCGACAAGGCAGACATCTCGCTAAATGTTTTACCATTCTAACCACTCGTCTTTATCAGTAGCACAAACACATGATAAACCTCTTAATCAAGCCGCTATATTTACAGACACCCAATTCTATCTCGAAATAAAAGCGAGATAATACGCGTATTATCTTCACACCTCCGCGATTCATGTTTGCACGGAACTTTTGAGATTCAATATAAAAAAAATACTCCTACTCTATATCGTTTTTATCAAGAGCAATCACGTTTGACGAATTTCCTTTTTGCGATCGACGGTACGTAATATTTTGCGAGACTCGCATAGGACGAGAAAGCGATGTAAAAAAGAAAGGAGCAAGGTAAACGAAAGAACGCACCAGTGCAGCTTCACTGCATCCCCGGATTCCCCGGATGCGCTCGGCGCGTCGGCGAGACAATAACGCAGGACCACGTGTTTGGCGTTGGATGGATCCGCAGGGCGGGCGGCAGACGTTCCTGGCGAACCCGTCGATCGTCATCACGGCCGTCATCACGGCCCGTCGTCGTCGTCGCTGAAGGCGGCGCCAGGTAGTGAGGACCCTGCGCTTCTCCTCGCGGCGGGGCCCTCTTTCGTGGCCTTCTCTTTCTCACGCGGCGCTGCGACGAGCGTGTTGCGCGCTCCGAGACATGAATGGAATGCTTCCTCCGGCGGGCGATGCACGCGAGAGACGGCTACGACTCTGGAATGGAATGGGCAGAGAGGCTCCAGCACGGGTCTGGGCCCAGGAGTGGGGCCGACGATCGCCGGGCCCTTTGCAGGGCTCGACTTAACGTCAGGGCTGTAGCTATCTTTTGTGTCGAGTCGTACGTTTAAGCGTGACTGTACTATGTCAAAAAACTGTTGGAAACAGAATTTTTTTTAGTAGACGCGAGAGTAATCGTAAGAGTAACATAATATCAATGCTGTAATTTCGCACTCGACAATATGAATGTAATATAATACACGATGTTATACAGTTACATTGTTCAGTGCGAAATTATAACATTAATATTATGTTACTTCTAATTGGTGTTGACTGGGTTGTTGTCGAGTTAAGTAATAAAATAATGAGAACATAAGAGAAAATAAAATGTTGGAGTGCTAAAACTTGATCGCAAATGTAATGATAGAATCGGTGGATATCTTCTTTTTTTGATTTGAATCATAATACTTAAATCGATATCTTCTTTTTTTTTGTTGTATCGTGGTATTTCAATTCAATGTGCATGTAATATTTGTTCGATTCTTTATCGTGATAAACAATTTGTTTAAACAAATGAGTCAACAAAGAATACCCGGTTGCTAAACTATAAGCCATTTTTAATCGAACATGTATAATTATTGCGTTTTTTAAATATTTGTTTATCAAATGCAGCTTTATTCTTGCAATCCCTTCTAGAATAGCAGACGTTATTATTCGTTAATGAGCCCAATATGTCGACAGATTAAAGGAGAGCCTTCGCTAATTTTCGAAATTTATGGTAGAGCGTTTCTTCAGCTTGGAATTCCGCAGCACTTTGATCACTTTTTTTTATACTAAAGTATACATTTTATGACACGGCTGTGAAAGGATCACTAGCAAAACGCGCAAGATATAGGTTCAACATTTAATTGGGCCTGTATTTCTGTTAGCTTCACTTGTGTTCGAATTTCCGGCGTAAGAAAGTATGTCGTTGTACTCTCTATATGTGATCAGAATTCGTAGTGGTAAGGGCAAGGCGTTCTGCGTCGAAGGTATAGGGTTAAAGAATCCGATATGCGTCGTGTTATTGATTGACCTAAATGTACATTTGATTTCTCGTTGATAGTCTGGCTTAAATGTTTTTTTTCTTTTATTCGTTCTGTTGATTACCATAATTGAAGACATTATTAATAGCAATACTTTATTTTTTAACGTGAAATATTTAAACGTAATTTTGCAGAAATGTTGCATATTTTATAGAAATATTAAAAGTAGTAATAATTTTTATACACCTGTGGTTAAAGATACAACATTTAATCAACCTATTTATGTGATTAAATTAATTGTTTATAATTGTTTAATTTCAAAACAAACCGCATACATATTAATGTACATACTTAAAGTAAATAATAAATAAAATTTGGGTCAAATTTAATATTTCTTGTTTAACTCTATTGTTTTAATTAAATAAGAGCAGTGACGATCTATAAGAATGATTAAAAATAATTCAAATTAGGCATAATTTAATTAATATTGTGAATTTAACAGTGTAACTCACAAGTTCTTTAGTCCGCAATTAAAAACATACTATAAATGGTCAAGAAAATTACTGTTGTATCTGTGAATGACTAATAGTGCATTCATTAATGATTAGGAGATTTTTCATACTCGTCATTCGATTATTCGAGCAGCTTGTGCGGAATTATCCCGCGTGACGAATCAGTGATGCATCTAACGCCGCCTGTTTCTATAAGTGTAGTAACGCAGTGACACATACTGCAACCAGATGACGTATGAATCAATGATCATTATTGTCGCCCAACGAGCTACTGTACTTCATACTGTCTTGCGGCTACAAATCGGAAAGGCGATTGAAAATCAATTAAAATCCAAATAAGAGCGATTAGAAGATATTTCTTTGTTACTTGTCTTTACGAATTATTAGTATCATTATTATAATTTTTTTATTATCCAATCAATGAGATATTATATTCACAAATAACAGTTTATAATTAGAATAAAAATGCTCGTTTTCTTAAAAAATTACATAATGTCATAGCTTAATGAATACAATCAACACATTTGATTGTATTAATTTAAAGTTAATTTAATTATAGCTCGAAATACGCCATGACATTGTGTAATTTTTTTACAGTTTATAAATTTTGAATAATTTTTCCGTGTAAGAAAAAGAAACTTTTTTAAACGTATTTTAGAGCGTTGAGTTCTAATCTGCCCCCAGAAAAATTTTATCATGTCGAATTTTTAAGATATTGCGTTTTTTTCCAAATAATATGAGTGCAACATGTAATGAGCAAGGCGAACGTTTTTACTAATAAAATTTAGTGATAAATGATAGATGTTATCAATATTAGGACGAAGACGTGCTAGGCGATTACTGGATTCTAATATGTGAAATCGATCCAAATTTATATAAAAAAACAAAAATTAAATAATATAATTATATAATGCTTAACCCTTATAATTTATTTTTTTATTTCAATAAAATTTATATATATTTGAAATAAGTATGTTTAAATCTCAAAAACCAAATCTGATGAAAATATTTTGATAGATTCGGCTGAGTGTAAAAAATTATTCTAGAAGTAATCTTCAAATGTTCTTACATAAAACCTTAAATTAGTATAATTAATTTAAAAAATGCTCGTTTTTGCGTAATCCTTTTAGTTCTATTATTGTTTCAAGTAGCATAATGAGAAGTTTGCCATTATTGAGAATGTTACGTCTCGTAGGATAATTAAAGCAAAGAGAATTAGATAGTGAGTCCTTTAATCTTCGTAGTAATGGATGATGCTATACGTAACACATTCCATATAGAAAATACATGGTGACTGTAGAAATAGAGAAAGGGATTGAGTTCCGTTACGTGCCGTATAATGAGGACCCGGTGTACCGACAAAGTAACTATTTTTTTTGCTGCAATAGGTTCTCATTAAATTATTCAAGCCACTTAGAAGGAGGACGCATATTTTACTTGTAGATCGTTTCTGAGAATGCACACAGTGGGAATGTATATTTTGTTTTTGAATGGAATTAATTTTCTATTTAATCTTCGAGTCTATGTTTTCATTTAATCGACAATTGAAAATTGAGGAAATAATTATTAATCTTAGTACACTCTAATATAAAAAAGTATAGTAAAGAAGTATATGATTCGTGACCGATACAAATTATTTTATTTATTACAATTAACTAAATAGCTGAAGAAATAGTTTCCGCGATGATTTAATGTGAAAATATATCAGGATGCTTTTAAATAAAAATAATCAAGAAGATAATGTTGTAAGGCTGTCTTGACGTTGCATTAAGAAACACCTGGAGGTCATCTACACCTGGTTGCTCATAGAGCTTCTTTCATCGCATTTCGACGTAATATTTCGAGAGGGACAGAGACAGCACAATAAACTAACTATACGTAGTTCTGGGAATACATCGATATGCACTTCAGCTTCTTATTGATTTGCTGAAATAATGCATTTTTGTTTCACGTGGTGTTGCAAGTAAATTCTTGCGGATTATTTGTAAGACTGAAGCAACTAAACTTGAGACTATCCGATTTTGCGATACATCGCAAGCGCCGCGATTTTCATTTTTTGAATCGTAATGCGATATGTATCTGGCTTTTAATCACAAAATCGCAATACGACTTAAAATCGTGCCTAAGATTAATATTTGCTACAAACAAGACTAACGCACAGTAAAAAGAATATACATAATGATATAATATAATGATATATATAATAATATAATTTTCTATTTTGAAAGGAATTTTTTTCTTTGAAAACATATTCCAAACTTTAATAGGGATTTTTTAATGTTATTATATATAAAAAAATGCTTTTGTATTTGTTTGCGTTCTAACAATTATTTTTTATTATTTAGCTGTCACTGTTCTGAACTTATCAATGATTTTTAATATAACAAAAATGAACGGTTGAACAAATATATAATATATACATACAAAAATCACGATAATGTATCGCAATTACTACGACTTTTAAAAAAGATCGTAATTGCAATGCACAATTTTGAAAATCGCACGTTTCTAACTAAAACAGTGTAATTCGCCAAAATATCACACGCTTAAAAAAAAAAATAAAACTTAGCCGACTATATCTCACTTTGAAAAATGGAAAGCCAAGTAGAATGTCAGTGAGCACATCGAGTTGAAGTGCGATAAAAAATATATCCGTATACTGTACTCAGCATAGAGCAGAAAATTCATTTCGTGAAGTAAAAAAAACCATCTGGATTACCCGCCCGCACTCATTTCTGGTGTGACCTTGCACCTATCTCGCCATCATACACCAATTTGATACGAGGCCGAGTGTGCTCATTGGCACTGCCGGTGTTTTCCTATGCAGCGTACGCGAATAGGACGCGGTTAGTGGTTCCTTTATTTTCGTTCCAGCGCGGACCGAACAATGGGGGATCTAAATTGGGCAAAAACCAGTCCGGCGTCTAGTTTGGTGAGGTCGGAGGCATTCTGGTGCACAGTGGGACCAGGAGCAACGCCAGGGGCTTAGTGCAAGAGGCAGAAAAGAAGATGAAAAGAGATGTAGAGAGAAGGAAAAGGAGAGGGAGGCACGTCGATAGTCTCACAATGCAGCCAGATCGCACAAAGCGACTGGGTAGGATCTGCGATCGATCCAGTCGAGACCGTTCTGAATGTCCTCGGAACTCGTGAGCGACCGGCTTTGTGGATAAAAGTGGCAATTAACACAGCGACAGTGAAAGAATGTTCCATGCCTATGCCATCCGGTTAGTTCGTTGCACTCTCAGTCAGTTATGACACACGAAATTTGTCTTATTTTTTTACCTTTTCTTCCCGCTTTTTTTTTGTGCCCGTGAAGTTGTTTCCCAATATGATGTTCACGGCATCGTTTTTTTTCGGCTCACAGCTCGCGCCAATGCAACTGTTCCTGGAAGAATATACTATCCGGGTTGGTCGACGTTTAGGGATGGACGTGTCGGAATGTGGAATCTTTTCGGAAGGAGGATGCGCCGGACGAGCGTGTGAGCTATGTGTGTCGGAAACAGCAGATATCTTCGCGACAAAGATTATTTGTCAAATTGATTATGTCAGAAATGATAAGCGGCAATTTACAGAATTAATATGTTATTCAAAATAAGCTGTGATAATCTGTAAATAATTAACGCTTAACAGTCACAACAATGAAGATGGATGAATTAATTCGAAATCGAATTTATGTATTATGATTACAAAAAAAATGAAAATTATTGAAAAGTATAATATATAGATTGTCACTTCTATTACGTAATGTATTTGACAGCTTTATAATGTAACTCTAGAAGTCTGTTTTTAATTTTATTTAAAAAATATATAATGGATTAACATAAATACGAGATTAACATAAATATGAGATATGATTCTAAATACATTTAACGCGAAATAATACACTGAAAGAATGATTTTACTGAAAATATACAGATTTGAAAACAATTTTGATAAACATATTTGTGTAGAAAACTCAAGCATAATGAGTAAAAATTTTAATATTCTAGTAACCAACTTGAGTGCTCCTACATAATTATGTTTATAATCCAACAAAATTATTTTCATATTTGTAGCTAAATTAATAGATACTTCAACAAACCTGTTCTTTTCATGTATGCAGTATAAAAAAATAAAAGTGAAAATAAAATATGCGTTGATTTTTTTCGATTTTGTTCGATTTAATTAAATATGCATTCTTCCATCCTCTCTATTTCATTCTAGAGAAACCAATTATCAGCATCCAATAAGACCGCGTTCTTCTAAGCCTCTTAATTCTCTTTTTTGTTTTTTTTTTAACTTGATAGCTTTGTCTTATTTTCTTCCATGTCCGGATGCTCGTTTTGGCTATCATCGACACGACGATGCTTAAAACGTCGACAGTAATTGTGCGCCTGACGCAGATGACAACATCGTTTATGCTCCTCTCGTCTCGATTGAGTGTAATAAAATAAAATTTTGATGTCCGACCAATCTTTTACGATCTGTCACATCGATATTGCAAGCCGAATTATCCTAGCTATGATTATTTATGGCAAATCTTTATGACAATGTCATTTTTAAATATATTTACATTTTCTAAAAATAAATGTTAATAAAAGTATCAATTAATTTTTTTTCTCAGAATTTTTTTTCAAATGTAAAATGTTATTTGAATATGAAGATTGTATTATTGTAATCCTTTGTTGTATATATATTCTTATAGCTGTTAATAATAAGTAATATATAAATAAAAATATTTTTAAATACATTTTTTGTCAAGTATATACGAGTACTTAATAGAATTCATATATCTATACATACATATTTTTACTGATATTCACTGATGGTAGACAAGAAATTCAACTTGTCAGTTGAGTCGAGTTTGTAATACATTTCGATATGTTAATATAATATCCATTTGATATATATACCAAGTTAATATGAAAATATATCAATGTATTTCGTATCTCTTGTTATTGTTATAAATAAATCATTAAAAATAATATTTATTTTATTTTTAATTATCTCAGAGATTAGAATTGTTTTTATTGATCAAACGTAAATTTTCTAATTGAAATATTTTTTTATATTAGCTATATCTATGGGATTAAAATTTAATTTTA
>NW_017305569.1:4987411-4994369 GCF_001594115.1 Trachymyrmex septentrionalis | reverse complement strand
TCACCTTTTAATAAACATTTACATAAAACAAGATTATTAAGAAATGCAGATGCAAGTGAAAAAAATTAACGTAATTTAGGAATCTAAAAAGAAAAATGAAATACGATTTGAGGTAGGCGCGTTTGTACAATACATACGGTAAAGAAGCTCGCATAGTATATATATTAATTCTTGAATAGCTCTGCAAAGGGCGCTGCAGATTTCTTTCTGCACATAACCATATCTCAGAAAAAAGAGTTTTATATTAAAAGGAGAGATAGTATATTATTCTAGAATTTTATTAAGATTTTATATTTGTACATTTTTATAATATTTATTTTATTTTATATTTATAAAACTATTATTTTACTTTTATTTTTATGCAATAAATATATACTTCATTTATTAATAAAAAAATATGCATAGTGAATCATTTTCTATATTATCAACTAATGGTCAGAACTGAGAAAAGGTCTGTTTTCTGTAGCTAAATAGCGTACACTTTTGAAACTTGTGAGATAGATATATGTGTATTTGATATCTGGCCTACCTATCAAAGCATTTCCAATTGATACTTTCTGATTTTGATAAGTTTTGGATAAGTACATATGAAAACAAATACTTTTCATGTGCTTAATTACACATATGTTAACAATACATTTTTTAAGCAAAATCGATTAAATTTTAATACAAATTACCTATAGATCGTTATACAATAATATATTATACATAATTTTTTAAAAATGAATTTGAATTGTTTTAGCTGTACAATCATTGGATGACTAATTTATTGAAATTGTTAAATTTCTTATTCGTAAAATTAAAGGAAGATGATTTTTTGATTAATTATAAAGCAAAAGAAGTTTTTAAATATTTTAAATTTGATAAACACAACATAGTTTTAAATTAGTTAATGATTTATAAATTATATAAATTGTCAAATATATATAAGTAGCATGTACAGTTCTGAATTAAAAAATTACTGACTTTCTTTTCCACTGCACATGATTTTTTAGATATTTTTTAATTATATAAAAAATAGAAACGGAAGTAGCACAGTTCATTGGTGAAACATTAGTTAAATATTGGGATATATCGGGCCAATATTGCGTTGATGAATTGAGCTACTAGGGAACTATGTAGTATTAAGTACATTATACTATGTACTTAATATGTACACACTTTGAATATCTCACCATTCCCAGCGTAGCCATAACATATCATGCTACATATTTTAAATTTAAGAAATAAACATAAATTATTCAAAATGTGTAAAATATTAAAAAAATTATTTAAATTATTTTAACTATGATAGAAAATTAATTTAAGTTATTTAATAATAAATGTAGAATTTATTTTTTTAATATTATTAAAAATTATTATGCAAAAAATCAATAATATATAAATAAAGTACATATGTTTCATGGAATATTTTAGAATAAAATTTAAAGAATTAAAAATTTCCAATTTAGAAACAAATATTTCTCTTTCTCTCATATTAATTTAAGAAATTTGTTCCAATTTAAAAAAAAAACATATTAAACATTTATTACGAAAATACTATTTCTTTTATTTTGTATTTAAATGTACAAATTAAAATAATTAAATAAAAATAGTAAAGAAGATTATTTATATACATCCTGCAACTAAATATGATTAAAAATAATTATATGATATATTGCAGTTATATGATATGTTACACGTAATTCTTGTGAGCACTATGTATTTTATGAAATTGGAAACTGTATGTACACTGCTCTTCAGCAGAAATAATACGGATGTGATAGCAAATGATCATATATTTAAATATGACGACATGGATAAATATATTTAATAAGCATGAGCGAGACTTTACTCCCATTTACAAAGCTAATTTTCTTCTCATATTCTATTTTCTTCTTTCCGGATGAGAATCAGTTACTGACCGAGTAATTTCATGCGTACTTGGCCAGGGGGCTATCCGTTACATAGAAATGCAATTTTAATTCTTCGTGCACCGTATAGTGCAATGCGGACAATCGCACTAAAGTTCGCGTAGTGATTTATAGAAACGGGTGTGCCGCTACGTGAGGTCAATAGATGAATAGATCCTGATTATTGATAAAATGTGTTTAAATATTATTAAAAATATTTTTAAATCATTTAAATTTGATTCCTTATTCAATTTCTATTTAAATGTATGTTATAAATTTGTAATATTATGTAACTTTTGCATTAATTTTTTATGCTATAGTATAGTAGAACAATTAATATTAAAGAATTTTTTATTTAATAATATGTGTGTAATTTAATGTAATAGAAAGGGATATAAAAACATAATATCTGTAATTTAGAAATATTTTATTATATATTAGTAAGGGATATAAAAATAATATCATGTTATATCAGATATTCTTTTTTCTGTTACATTATATTATGTATTATAAGGATTTTATAAAAAAAACATTACAATATATTTTTAATTAAATATTTTTTATTGTAGTATTAATTTTTCTTCTAAAAATATATCAATTAATAATTATAAATTTGATATAAAAAAATAATAACTGTATAAGTGGGACATGTAAATGGTTTCTAAATTTCAGCTATGATCCTACCGCATTAAGTCGATATCATTTAAAATATTAGAAACAACTTGTGAATTCCAACTCGTTTTAGCCAAACTAAGAAAGAAGAAAAAAGAAGACGAAGCTGTACAATTGCACAGGAACACATGGTGTTCATATCATTTGTCAGTAAAGAAATGTTACTGAATTACCAGAAAGCAGAGAGTACGTGTGCTGCACGTCTTGCAGCTGTCAAGCTTTCACAAAATTAGCGAGTTAGAAAAGCAGGCCAACTAATTCTACATATGAAAGTAATATTCTTTCAAATAATTCCATTCAAAGTAATCTGACAGGTATTACGCGAGTAAAATTATTCAAGAGAACTAAGTGAGGATATCAAGGTGATTGGTTAAAAAATAGAATTGGAACTTTGGCTTGCAATTGTGTTGTTAATAAATTATATAAAACATTTAATCTAATACGAATGTAAAGTTTACATTTTATATTATTTATATTTAAAAAAATAAGTTAAAAAATATTAATTTATCGCGAAGACATAAATTATAATAAATATTTAAAGAAGCCAATTTATTCTTCGCGATTGACAAAATCTCCATTTAAAGGTATCTGAAACAAATAATTTTGGTGTCATTTTAATCTTAGATAATGTCGCTATTGTTTGATCGTAACTTTTTGAAAAATAACAATTTTTAAAAAAAGCTAGGATCAAACGATAGTAACATTATTTAAGATTAAAATAACACCAAATCATTTTTATGTCAACTGTGAAGGACAGATTGGCTTTTCTGAATGTTTTACATTTTCGCAATAATATTTTTTAACTTACCTCGTGATATTTCGTGACAATAATCGTGTATGATTGTAACACGAATGTTTGTTCGAAGCGTAAAAAGATGAAGTAACGATATGGACACGCGATTTATCATAATAACGAGAAATAGTAAGGCATCGGTACATCTTGTGTTTACTGAATGCAGAAAAAATATGCCTATGCGTGTACAATGCACTTACAATGTTCAGTTATACCGCACTGGCCAATTTTTAGTTACATATGTTATAGTCATTAATAAAGCACAACACATATAAAATTCGTGCACTTGTTAGATTCTTTATTTACGCAGTGATAATAATATGGAAAGAAATAAATTTGATCATAAGACATCAATTTGTTAAAATTGATTGATATACGTTATTATATTTAATTTATACTTATTATATTTAATTTATTAATTACTAAAAATCGTTAAAATATATTTTTTATAAAAATATTTTAATGTATATTTTAATCGTTTAATTTTGCAGCAAAAAAAAAGAAAAAAGTTTTCTCTTTTCTTTAAATTAAGCTAGATAAATAAAAATATTAAACTGCATGAAATAAATTTGATAAAATTTTTGTTCACATTTATTAATCACATACATTTTAAGTATTAAAGTTTATTAAAAGCTTTCTTAGAGCTTTACTTGCCTTATTTACAATGATAAAGATTTAATATCTTATTATTTATTGTATAAAAAAACTTTTCTTAAGAAAGTTAAAGAATCGAAAAAGGAAAATACAAAAAAAAATGAAATTACATGAAATGTCCATTTTTGTAATATCTTGAAAAAGAAGCAGCATTATTGACATTTTTGTGCAATTGAGGCTCCCATGCTCACGATGCATCAAAGTTCCGTTAACTTTACTTGCGCACGTTACACAATTACTTGATTGTACAAGTAGAATTTTAATAATATTTCTAACGATAATAATCTTAAATTGCTATAAATTTTCCAAATTCCATTTTTTATAATAATTGTTACTAATTTAAAAGAACTTGCGAATAAGACAGTAAAGTATAAGGTCTACAAACGATACAAAGCAAATTTAATAAATATTGTAAAATTATGAATATATTTAATATTTATTGCTAATAAAACATAATGGGATGGAGATTATCAAAATAATACCAAAATAAATCATTAAACGTCGTATGGTATATGACATCATGCTTATTTTATCTTCTTTTTAGCAGAAATTACTGAGCGGAGAAATAGTGTACGCTTAACACAATTAAAGCTCTTAATGACAATTAAAAGTCTGTATAATGAGAAAAATAACTCTGTGTCGCGACAATTATAAAATTAAAACTGTATGACAGAATAATTAGTCATATTATCATTATTTTATTATCACTATTACTATTTAAATTATGACTTTTTGACTGGAAGATAAAAGAAACTTTATTATTTTAATTTTGGAATCTTGTTCTATTGATGTAATTATGCTTGCATTTACTAATATTCATTTATTAATATTTATTACCAATAAACATTTTCTGAAAGACATTTTTGAAATCTTCTCAAACAGTTGAATAGTCAGTACATAATAATCATCCAATTTATCATATTGTAACTATACTAAAGGTTTTATAAATAGATGAATAAAACTAGAAATTGACGAAAAACGAGAAATTAGGAAATCAATAAAAACTAGATAATTGGCTCAGCGAAACATACTATTTAGTGTAAATGGCGTGAAATATAATATTCTATATAATTTACTTTTCGAAGTTTACACATTTTTAAATAATTGTTATATTATATTCGTTAAAATTTTCTTTTAGCATGAAACACACTATAATTGTCTAAGGCTGAATTGTTTCACCTTTCAGTAAACTTCAGCTCACTTTTCAACTTCCTCTTTTATGTTCTTACTTTTTTATTCTTTTGTTTATCCAATAGGTATATTACCACATAATTTATCTAAAGATGGAACAATCAACCTTAAATAACTACTTTCTTTCAAAATAAAAAAGTGTCGACTAATTCTGACCTCCACCATAAAATTCTGGTCTCAGGACTCAGATTTCTTTTATCTATGAATTTTTTTTAATAGAAAGGAAAATAAAATCTCTTAAAATAAATTAGTTTAAAATGATAAAAGGGTCGAATTTCCGGATTTTTAAAGGATTCAATTCCACTTTAGCTTTCCATTTCTGTTTTCCATTTCTCATCATTGAAAGCATACATACTTCAGTTTAGAAAACTGGATACGCAGACTATGGGTAAAAGCTATATAGTACCTGCCGTACAGGTAGACACGCTTCGCTGCAGAAAATGTTGGGAGAAAGAGAGAAAGATTCATGGGAGTGGGGAAAAGACTGCTTTACAGAACAGGAATGGTGGTAGAGAGCCGCAGCATGGTGGAAGTCAGCCACGAAGACGTGACGTACATACTCGGCAGTGTACAGTGTACCATGGCATAGCTATGGCATAGTTACAGTGGGAGAGTGTATGACCGTCCTCAGCCTGAGCCAGTCTAGTGTGAACGACCGTGAAGTGAACCTCGGATGGTGCACGCTTAAGGACCTTGAGTCCTTCTCGCATTAGAACTTCAGAACATCAGGATAATCACCAGCTGTTGGTTGAGTGAAGTGGATGGTCGCCAGTGCGTTCTCCTCTACGCTTATCGGATTTTGATGGAACGAAAAAAGAATGGAAATCAAGCCCCCGAATTACGATTCACATAAGGAGAAATTCACTGGTCCAGATTCTTCGTGGACCTTGTTCGGGGATGTGTGTTATTGTCTTTAGTGTGAATTGAGTGTTGAGAAATTATAAAGAGATTTCGAATGTGAAATTCGACAACGAGAATTTTATTATCTGGACAATACTTAATTTGTTAACTGGTTTGTTATTTTGCATTAATTACTTAAAGAGAGCAATTGATTATTGTCTCAAAAACCGTGATTATATTTTATATAACTGTGACTTACGTTATCATATGTTATCCAATATAAAAGGCCTTTTATATTTCAATTGAAGTCTGAGAAATATTTAAATTAAATCTATTGTTAAAATCATTTTGTTAAATATACTTCTCAAGCCTTGAATTTTGGATAATTTTTAAGTGATGTAATTCATTTTGAAGGAACAGTTTACAAGTTTTTCTCTTTGAGAATCGGAAGAAAATTGCCTATAAGAAAAATTTTTCCTGGCAGATAATAAAAGCAGCGATATTTTACAAAGTGTAATTCAAAGCAAAATAGCACGAAAAAATAAATTTCATGACAACGAAATAAAAATTAGTCTTATGGAATGGGATTCTGTCTCATCGAATATTAAGTTAAAGTCCGGTACGGTCAAAAACCTGACGTGTACACCGGTCTGATCCGCCGCCAAGTAGGTCAACCGGCGTATGCGAGAGTGTGAGACTGAGTAAAAAGAAAAAAAGAAACATCACAAGTTTGCAGGACAAGAGGTGGAGGGAGAAAGAGAGAGAAAGAAAGAGAAAGATAGAAAGAGAGAGGCGAGGGAAAAAGAAGAAATGGCGTGCCGCCCGTGAAGTTGGCTCTCCTGATGTCCAGCGGTTCATTATAGGCTTGTGATCCAAAATGGCGAACATCAGTAGGCCCCACAGCTCGCTTCAAATT
>NW_017305569.1:4960113-4987311 GCF_001594115.1 Trachymyrmex septentrionalis | reverse complement strand
AGCGGTTCATTATAGGCTTGTGATCCAAAATGGCGAACATCAGTAGGCACCACAGCTCGCTTCAAATTGACGACGACCGGTCCAGGTGCGCGGAATCCTGAAGAAAGGTTCCACGCGATATCGCGTCCTTGACATTCGCGTTCTTGATCTTGCTAGGAGACGCGCAGGGTTGCGAGAGCAATCGATGATCATGGCGGGATCCAATGGATCGAAGGTCCTCGTGACCTTGACGATCCTTGCACTGTCCGGTAAGTTCGGGAGAGGAAAGGTTGGGATAGGGTAGTGAGTCAGGAGGTGGAGGATGGAACAATTAGACGTGCAGTATTTATGTTAAATGCTCTGCGATGAATTCTCAATGCCTGTTGGAATATGTTTTTTAATAAAAATTTAACAAAATATTAAACGTAATTTTAATTGCGAGTCTATCTATAATAATTATGAAACAACAAGTTCTATAAAATATTCGACAAAACATATAATTTAATGCACGATTATAATTGTTTTAATTGTAAACATATAATTAAAAAAACAAAGAACAATTGAAAATGTAATTAATAATAGATAAAATTTCTATTTAGTTATTAATACATTTTGCCTAATCTGTACAGATTATAAAATACGAATTACGAAAGATATACAAACTAAAAGTTCACTGGAGATATCAATGATCGCAATGTGATGTTGTCGTGGCGACGTTAACGCCCAGTTTAAGTATGCCGGTATCACATCGTTCAGTCGCGAAATAATTAATGTAATTTACAAAAAGAATGCAATGTCTTGAAACGTATCTTGAACCTGTTCGATAGGTTTTTAAGCCGGCGGAGTGTCGGCATGTCCGAAACCGGTATCTTGACCTCCACCGAAAATTTCGACAGGTTCAAGAATGCTTGTATCGACGCGTCGACGCTTCATCACACGCAGCTATTAAGTAATTGAGGAATATTTTATCATTCACCTGATGAATATAACGCCAGTAAGCTCTACAAGGATTGCTCCAGGATAGTTATATTTACATATGATGAATGTAGATCCTGATTTTTTCGAAAAACATGTCAAGAATTTATGCAAATATGTCGCGACTGCGTAAATAGAAGTATGTCCGGTTTCGCAGCAGTGTATGCAGTCAGTACTACGTGAGGAGATAAGCGCTTCGGTATCCGTGTCGTGCCACTGCATGTCTGGTTTCAATTCTATGTAGATATCTTATTCTATATAAAATCGCGAATAAAGTCCGTAAAATATACTTACACACTATTATAAAATATGTATAGCAATAACTTCGAAATAGCAACATGGAAAAATAAAGATATTAAATAATAATTTACTTAATTAATAACATAGAGAGGGAAATCACGATTGGCCATCTCCGACTAGCATTTTGCCGAACATCGATTCCAAGCAGACCATTCATGTTTGATGAATGTTTATACATCATATGTTTTTATAATATGTAAAAATGTTAAATGGATGTTATTAACGTTAACGTTTATTAAACAGTCGAAATGTCTTGTATGAAATAATATTTTAAATTAGTAAAAAATTTTTAAATAGACGTTATAAACATTTCATAACATTTCAATGACATTTTTATAACGTTTATTAAATAGTTTTAAAAACATATCAAATTTTAAGCGGTTATTTATTTTACATATTAAACGATTAAATTTTATTTTCAACGACTATTAAAAGTATTTTGAACGTAACTGTGTGCTTGGAATGGTCTTCTTATCTGAAATCAATTATTACTATTTAAATTGTTATTTTCTTGTAACATTTAAGTTGTTGTTTTCTGTATTATAAGAAAATTCTAAAGATTTGATCTTCTCTTGCTAATGATTTTGCGCTCGCGTGTGTATGTAAAAATTAAACATGTTATCATTTGTTTTTTTTTTAATATTAAAATTTTGAACGATTAATCAGGGATTTTTTTCCGTCTACAAGAGAGTCGTTCAAACAGCTGGATTTTTCAATTAAAAACCGGAAAGGCGGCAACCGCAATCGTAATTAATATCTCGTTATTATACATCACAATGAAAATAATTGCAAAAAAAGATAATATAACACCGAGTTCATTCCTTTTAATAATTGAAACGTTCAAATCGAAATCTTCACGTTTCAGATAAAATTGGCGACGCGATTACGAAACGCGTACACGCATACGCAATTTATCGGTAAAGCCCGTATAAAATTGTAGAGATCGAATAAGTGATATGGCCTATATTTTCTCTATTCGTGTCTCACCAACTGTTTTCATATAAAACGGAGATAAACGAAGGAAACGTGTGTAACACTTACTAGATTTATAGTCTATACGAGGCAAGTGTTCAACATTTACATCGAGTGATTTTAAATTGAGTTGTCTAAATACATTAATATAGTTATTATATTATAATTATTAGTTTATTAAATTAACACTTAATTAAGTGTGTTATTAATAGATCATGGAAATTTGTAAAGTTTTTCTTAACATACTATTTTTTTTAAAGCATAAAACAGACATTTTGCTGTATGAAAAATATTAAATAATCGCTGGAGATTTTAATGCAAATTTTACGGATTTAATTTTCGCATATTTCGCCTCCTAAATCACAGAAACATATATAACCGTTATTGCGTTTTATGCGTTTTCGCTTATTACCATTCTGGAGCATTAATATTCAATTCTGTGTCTCTTCACGTATAAATTAATGACTGACGCACCGCAATCCATTTCGTGTTAATATCGTTGATTTATGAATTTATAGGCTAATATATTTTCGAAATATTGAATTGGTATCATTATCAATTCACTGCGTAATATCAATACCATGATGCTCGATGCTGTAAGCATTCCTTTTCACCGATGAAAGAGTCATCGGCTGACGCGTCACTCCCGTAGCTTTCGTGAATTTTACCGTCGCTATATCGGGTTTTCCGTTTGCGCAAGGAAGAATATTTGCATGAAGCTACTAACGTCATCACGCTGGCGCGGCGGGAGCAACGACATCGAGAAACGTATATCCGGCATAGAGTTTCATCACTCCCTGACTTTCGCCCAACCGCACAAACCGTGAAAGTATCACGAAATTACTGCGTATACAGTAGAACAAAAACGAAGACTAGTTCAGACTACACAGAGAATCGCTATTTTCAAGATCTATCGAGATAAAAATCCATTTATCTGCCGAATTCATGAAAGCGCGAGTCGAAAGTCGAATTTTAAGCGAAAACGTTTACGGCACGAAGGATAAAGAAGTGAATTATAATAATTGAGTTTTGAAAGTAAAATAGTTTATCACGATATCTGAAACAAAATTAAGAAAATCAAATAAATTTTTGTGCAAAATATGTCTTAATAATGTTTTAAAACACCTTTTAACATTATTATTGAATTGAATAATGATTAATGTAATTTGTGATGTTATTTCCAGCTTCAATTTATGATTGCTTTTCAAGTCTGACAAATCGAATCGGCGGACAGTACAGAATTGAAAAATATATTCGCAAACATTACTAAACACCAAGATTCATTTTAACCGAAAATAGCATTCTTTCTCTTATTTATTCTTACCTAATTTCCATTTATAATTATAAAATAAGTATAAAGGGGCCAAATATAATCGAAACTAAATCTTGGTGCTTAACAATATGATATTTATGAGTAATATTTATACATATATATTTTTAAATATATACATTTTTCAAGTTATGCTAATAAGCGTCTTAAAATATTGTAAAGAAAATCACTGCAATAAAGACAAATAATAAAAGATTCACATTTCCGTATAACATGAGATTATTTCATAGTTGACGTTTATAGACTAACTTCCGTATCGGAATTGCGTGCGCTCTTGTCATGTCACGATTACCAGCTGTCGTGAAACAATCCATCTTTCTTTTGAAGTGGTGTCACTTTCATGTGACATTGATTTGCCTATATGCAATATCGATTTAATTATACAATTTCGCTTGTTGAATTGCACTATGCGGTTAAAAAATGTCACATTTATACCGATCGAAAGATATCAAATAAGCATCTTAAAACAAAACTATTTTACAGAGAATTTATTTGAATATATATATCAAAATAAAGAGCTACGAGCCAACCAATTATTTAGTATGAACAATAAATCCACAAATATTTTGACCTAAACATGAGGTCATTATCATATATAATGTTAACAAATATACAATAATTTCAGACCGAGAGAAAACGCTTTTATATTAAATTTCCACTTGATCATTTCATCCAAGAATTCTTCGACTCTGTAAATACAGTATTATGTAGCGATTATAGATATGCTCTTCATAGATTTTTAGAATGACAGTACACAAACAATTCAAGATAATGCGTGCATGATGCATGTGTTATGACTATCCTGCATTGAGCTATGACAGTGGAAGCTTAATCTTGTTATTGAAGTAAATCGCTGTTGAAGTAAAAAAAAAAATCTCTGTCAATAACTGTAACGCTAATATTATAGTTGATAATAATATCTATTAAAATTGTAAAGGAACGCGTATAATAATATCAGGAAAAAAAGGCATATATAAAATTTGTCAAATAAAAAAAAAAAAGAATTTATTTTTGATCTCCTTGACTTTGTTTCAAATATCAAGATCATTAATTGAACTATCCCCCTTTCGAAATTCAAGATTGTTACAATTCACTTTTCTATCTTTCGTGTCGTAATTGCATCACGCGGATATGAAATGTCGCGTTTACAGCGAAAAGAATAAATATTGGGCTGGAATGGGGTACCGTTAAGTCTGCCGTTACCGCCTCGAGAGACGGCACATAGCACGGTATATACGTCCACGGGTAAACCCCTGTCAGGTTTCTTTCCTGTTCTTTTATGGTTGCGTTAGGCTTATCGACGTTTAGTTAGTCCAAAAAAAGGAGAAGATGTAAAAGGAAAAATTGTGAAACAGTATTAATAGTAAAAAAAAAATTAATTGTGTGTGCATCTACCATTTGTGGTTACTTCAAATATGTGTCAATTGAAATTTAATTTATTAAATTCGGGGTACCAATAGTGTGTGTTGAAAGAGCGGCACAATAGTAGTACTCGAATTAACTTCACCACAAACAATAAGATGATTACTTGAGATTTAACGTAAGAGCCATTATCACGCACACATTATGGGAAATTCGCCGAGGCCGTGCGAACCGGATCGATCTTTTGAATTAGATAGGACACAGGTCGGAGACTCCCATGCTTAATCGGTCACCTTTCTTGAGGTCACCCGTGTATGTAATCGCACTAATTCCGCTTTCAGGTCAATATCGTTATTACCAGTGTTACCAGCAGAAAAGAACTTGAAACCGGTAATATTTTTACGTTTGCCCCTCTCTCTTTCTTTCTACATTTCTCGCAAATAAGATATTCATGATTTCGCCGTCGAGAAAGGTGTTCTACCTTCTCGTGAAAAGTATATAATATTCGTGTCTCTTGGAAATATGTGTTACTGTGAACAATTACCTTTTCTTACGCACAGTCCTTTAGCTAGTTTCACTACAACCATTCGTCATGCTGACCCTAGCAACCTACGGTTTTACAAGTAACTATAAGAATCTTATCTTTATGGTTCTGCTTGTGCCATCGTCTTCAATACTGTGCGCTTTCTTGAAACTGCTAATAATAAACGGGCGACGGAAACTCCGTTGACTGATACTCCGTACAGATTTTCTGCTTTTTTGTAAAACAAAAATTTACCGTATAAAATATTTAACTTTAACATTAAAATTGCATTCAGCTTCATTCGCTCAAAATTGTATTCAGCAGTAATCTTACAATTATATTTCTAACTTAGCATTTTATTATATTAAAAATTTTTGAAAACTAAGTGACTAAGCTAATAGAATATATTGCATTAAAAATGCTAATCTACACTTTCCCTGAGTGAAAACAACATAGTTAAATGCGGGATATATTTTTCTACTTGGTATTATATATTATGTTAAATAAGATCTTATTATAAAGAAATTATTAGTGTATTTAGAGGAGAAATTTGCAGGGTTCAAATCCATCCGAAGTTTTTTATTCATTTCCTGAGAAAATTATCATAAATATTTTAAATGTACAATAATAATAACAATAGTAGTATTAAAACACACATCGTTTTTAACGGGTGATAACAAAAACTCTCTTTAAAAGATCCACGGATACGCCTATGAGAGAAATAATACCGTTTTCATTCTTTGAAACAATTTCAATCCTATCCACGAACATTCCGCAAGAAACGTTTGGCCAGAAGATAATTAACGAAGTAAAAGTACCACCGTTAAAGATCGTTGCGCCGCGTAGCTACTCTCTCGCATATTTGCCACTAATTATTTCGAGTACGATTGCATGCAGGCGACGTTTCGTCTCGTACGATCGTGAGGTGAGAATCGTGGTTCCAGCCAAAGATGCAGAATATTCCAGCCTCCGCGAGAGGCTCGGCGGAACTGCATTCCGTTCGTAACGACGGCGGCGCCGCTTGCTATGCGATTCACCTACATTCTCATGGCTTCTCGGCTCGCATTAGAGAGATCGTAGTGCCCGTGAACTCCGTTACTTGTTTACAACGCGCAAACTGTAAAAAATATCTTCCATTAATACGCGCCGATAAAACGGCGCTCCGCTGCGCTGAGTGGAACGACCGACTGTAATTTTAAATAGACACGAGCTCATCTTGACCAGTGTCGTCGGATCATTTTGATCATGTTTTTTCAAAGGAAATTCGTAAAAAGTTGTTATTTCTTTCGAAATTAATTTTCAGTAACATACAATATATGCAAATTACGTGACATATTCTCTCTATAGCTTTATATTATATCTTGAAGCAAAATAAATAGGTATAATAGTAGAAATGCAAAAGTCATCATATCTAAAAATAAAAAGAAAATAAGATGTTGGAATTTTTTGGATTTTTTCTTACAAATTGAATATTGAAATTATGTAAGAACAGTTACGAATCTCATAAAATCAAAGAAGAAAAATTAAGTTGCAAAAGAAATTAAATCTCTATACTCTGACTAATCTATGTTTCCTATATAAATTTTTAATTTTCATTTATTATTATTTTTATATAAAACTTGTTTTGCCAATTTTTCATCTGTGTTTGATATTTATTTTTTATTCAAATTTGACATAAATATAAAAGAGAAAAAATCATTGTATTTTTTTCAATAAATAATTAAATGTAATAATTTGTACTGTAGGATATAAATTTTTTAATTTGTTGACAGAATAATAAATTTTTATTAATTTTATTTATTAATAGAATAATAAAAATGCCTTGAAATACAAATTTTGTTTAATTCAAAAACCTACTCTAAAATTTAACTGTTTTTAGATTTCAGTTCTATAAATTAACTAAATCCTTTTGTAACTGTGAAAGTAATTAAGTGTATTGTATTTTAATAAATAGAAATTGTATTTTTTATACCATATTACATATTTTGATAACTCAAACAATAAATTTTTGTTAATTTTTTAAAATCTTGGTAAGATCTTGAAAGATCTTGAAAAATTAAAAAAATCTTTAATGAAAATAATTATACAAGTTTTTTCGCTTTCACCAAAAAATATTTCATGTATAGACTACTTTTGCAAATGGGCTATTCAAATGTAAAATAATAAAAGATAGTAATATAAAAAGTAATGTAAATTGTAATAATAAAATATAATAGTAAAAATACGAGTTTTGATCTTTTACGTTATGTATGCTTTAATTCATCTTCAACCTACCTTATTACTAATAATATAGGCATATATTGATTTATTTGCTTCATTATTCAACATTGTTACTTGTAATGATAATTATGAGTAATAATGTTGACGGAGCAACATTTATGATCGATACTTTGTTGACGCGCGTGTTCAATATTTTTATGATTCGACATACTTTCAGGGAGATAACTGTGTAGCAGATGAGAATCTTATCGCGAACGCACACGCCGGGCATTGTATTTTAATTAGAATTAAAATTACGTTCTCTCATGTGTACATACACCGCCAATTGTCAGCTCTCCTGGTACAACAGTTTGCTTGCAATTACAGTGTATTATCCTGTTACCTGGAATGTCCTACTATTGTGAGCATTATGCTTGCGGCTTTAGCCGTATTTAGAGTTACGGCGGATAGTTTGCAATGCATATATTATGCTGGATGTCATCGGGAGAGGATGCCGTGAGAATCCAAGCAAATTGTACAGCCGCCTCTATCCCGTAAAGTTTGATAACTTTTATCACTACGCGGAAGAGCGGAAAGCGCGCCAGTGAGTTTTTCCAGCGAATTTCCGTCGACATCTACACGTTTGAACAATATTTGAACGCTTCGTGCGGAAAGGAAACCACGAGAAATCTTATCATTACATCCACTTCCGTATTCTCTTTCTCACGCATTTAAGATTATAATGAGATACAAAGTAAATAATAATTCTTAATAGCATTTAGCCATTTACATAAAACTGACTATATTAATAAGAATGAAGAAAAGAATGTCGGTAGTTTTTATGCTGCAATCGGTGCACTACTAACGCTTATCAAGAGATTTCATCAAGAGTTCAACAGAACGTTACAATTTATATATAAGGATTTAAGATTACCATTCTTTTATGAGAAATTTCACTGAAAGTTTTAAGCGGTCTAAAAGCAAATGTACAATAATTTTGCGTACAATATTCCTTCCTTACAAAAAAAGTACAAAGATACTCATTTATACGTATAAAACAAATTCCAAATAATTCAATGAGAAGCAATTTAGTGTACTTCATCTCAATAGTAATTTATCATAGCCTAAGTATCATCAATTGTTTTATCATTCCTTCACATCAGCCGTCATTGTAGCGATTTAATTACGATAAGAAAGCATTGTGCGCTCTGCAACGGTGTATTGTAATGAAAAAAGTCTACATCGGGAATGCTCTGAATGCAACTCTAATCGTATCTGCAGAACGGGCATCGCGTTCAAAATCGCTGCGTGTCGTATGCGTTGTTTAACGATTAATTTAAAAAAGGCGTAGAAGCAAGGTCTCGCCAGAGAGAATACTCGCAAACTAACCGCGGCGAACCGAATCACGAAGGCATAAATGTTAATGCTTTTTACCTGAACAATCGGTACCTTCGCTAATGAATAATTAATAGTTGACATGATCAGACAGCGATGCGAATGGCTTTATCCGCCCGGCTAGATCGCGTGTTCGCAAAAACGTTGAAGTTCTTGTACCGGAGATATCTTAGAACGTGCGACTAAGCTTCCTATTATTTCGCAGTACCGCCTGGATAATGATCACCTTCATGTTTTATCAATTTCCACTCTCGCGACACGATAATTTTATGTGGATCGTAATGATGACATGAAATGTAATTTTCTTCATATGCTTGTTTCATGATAACCACGTCTTGTAATTCGCCTCGTCAAAGCAATAATTTGGAACCAAATAACGCAAATAGTGAATCGATTGCAGTTATTTAATTTTTCAGTATTGCCTGCAATTCGAATGTCTATTAAGCATCTCGTTGATTCACGAACTTCTATTTTGTACACAATTGTAATCATGGTATTGGTAATCATCGTTAACGACATTGAATTTTCAACTAGTCCTTTTATTACATTTTTTTAAGTTAAATTGTTTCATTAAGATTTCTGCTATTAATATAATTGAATAGAAGGGAGGATACGCTACGAAAGACATCGCGAATCTTAATGTGATATCGTCAATCTTGTTTCATGCTATTGTCGCTAGCGGTGAAAGTTGCAAGAAGAGGGAAAGGCTCATAAAAAAAATGGTTCTCTAAATATGCACACTTTCTACACAATAATTCTAGATGCATTTTTACGATCGACGAACATCCCGCCGGATGCAAGAATATTTATGCGGTCATGTAAACGTTCTACGTGATAGATGGGATTAATTGTTTTGGCCGATATATTCTGCATTTATAGACAATATTCAGGTCAACCATGGCTACTATCGAAACGTCGTGATCTATGCCGCGGCTTGTCGTCTTAGTTTCACTTAAATTACTTCGCGCATCGTTGCATCCCCACGCGAGGATGCAGCATTGTCTAACAAATATACAAAATGCAAATCATTTTCGAGAGAGATTCTTCTATTTGAGAATCGAATGTACCTAACTCAGTTAATTTGAAAATTGTAAAACTAAATGTTACATGTATGTCCGGTCGAATAAAATTATATTACTAGGAGCATTCAAATTAATTAAATTAAATTATAATTCAATAATTATACAAAAAAGATATAATTTCTTGTACAAAAATAAGTCTTATACAAAATAAACTTTTTTTGTTCGAGACTTAGAAAATCAAGTTTGAAAATCATGGAGTGCGCATGCATTTGATAAAAATACGGTTTGTGGAAAGACATTGTAAATTTTATCATATTTACATTTACATGACTTTATGCGTGGCTGGATTAAAGAATATAACAAATAGTCAAATTTTATTTATTTTATTGAGAGATTAAATTGTTCGTAACAAAGGCTTGAAGGAAAAAAGTTTATTCTGCACTTTTTCGACTTACTTTTTTATCGGACAAAAGAATCTTCTTATTTAATTGTTCTATAGGTTTATCTCTACCCTGTATAAACTAATATTGTCTAAATGCAGTGAAGCCTTCAAAGAGAGCTGAAAAAATTTACCTCTAGTAAAGAGATCATCACAAGTGTTTGAGAGTGGGTTAGTTTGCAACTAAAAGATTTTTTTTCTCGAAAAATACAAAAGTTACCTCCTGGTGTACTGAAAATCTGGTGATTATATTGAAAAATAATATAACTTACATTAAGTGTGTTTCTTTTATTTCATATATGATTATTGAATTATAGTTTGTATCTTTGAGTGCTCCTCATATGTTTATCTAACAAATTACTTATTACATCTCATAAATGCAAAATAAAATTTCTGTTACGATTAAAGTTCGATAGGACAAACTAGCAGATGTTTTTCCGGTTTTAATTTTAATTTTTTTTGTTAAAAAAATCGAAATCGTTTAACTTGCGATACGCTTCAATTACAGTTATGATATTTTTAATTTTTTATGTTCCTAGTGTTTCATCTTTTAATTAAACTACATAAATTTATACTTTTTTCTTTCTATTTCCATTTCTACATGTAATCGACAATGCTGCTTGTTAGTGCGATTTTTAATTTCTCATTACGTATTAATTTTTATGATAATTATATAGACACTCTAGATATATATACACTTAATTAATAGATGAAAAGAAACGATATAATTATAAAATTTTCACTGGTTGATTTTATCGAGAACTTCATGTTATTTACACAACCCATATAGAAAATGTTCGTTACATAAAACGGAAATACCCTGCAATTTTCCTATAAAAATAGAAATATACAATTAAAGAACGGAAAGGATAGAGCGTTTTGCTTACATTCTATTCATTTTTATCCTCTTTGGTGCTTTCAATATATAATTATGACATTAAGGAAGCAAAGCCCAGAAAATAGCGAGCATAAGTCTTATTTCTAGTGCAATTCTGTGTGAAACGGATAAGCGTGTTATGATAATATTAAATGTGTATCATTAATCATATGGGAAAGATCTCACGAAAGCAATTCAATGCAGCTAGCTTACCTTTCTTTAATACATTAGTTATCAGAACACACGTCATTTGTTCATCTCTTTTAGATTATATCAGCGTTTTTCAATTCGTTTTGGATTATATCATCTGTTTCCAATTTACGACACATTAAATAACGAGTAAAAACAAATGTGTCGAAGTCATTAAGTACACTTTAATTATCAACACAGATTTGTTTATCAAAAACCGCTAACACGACATTCAGATATAAAGAATAAAATTTTAGTTTCTATTTTATTATTTTAAAAATAATTTTATTGCAATGAATAGTATTGTTTTGATTAAAGCAGGAACAAACACGATATAATTTAGGTAACTTTCACCATTTCTAAAATATTTTTTACTTTGCGCTTTATTCGCTATTTTATTTATGTCTTTTTTTCACTTCTTTTTACTTTTATTAATGTTTTCGTGGCACACTTGGAGATTCTTTTTACGGCTTCCGCAACATTAATTAAAAAATTCTAGATTATATAATCAACTTTTGTTTAATTTCTTAATTTCTCTACAATTTGGTATTATTTGCATACATCACATACAAAGTTTCTAATTATATGTTATTACTGCATTCGTTCTTTTGATTTAGAAAGACAAGAAATCAATTTTTAAGAGTACTTTGTATTCAACATTTAACTACATTATTACCCCGTTATAACAATTTCTCATCCTTTTTCTACCTTATCTTTTTATGCTCTGTCCGGATGTTAACTTGAAGGCTTGCAAAATTCTGTACTGAAGGTACGGAATTTCGCAAGCCATCGACAACAGGTGCGAACGTTTATCTTCACCAAAGTTTCTATAATGTCCGATAAATACTTTTTTATTGCATCTGTTGCATTATGGCCAAGTTAGAACTAGCGGCTGATAGCAATCGACAAGAATTAAAGGTATATCAGATGTACAATCTCTGCAAAAAGTGACTGGAATTGGAAATTTATACTTTTCATATAAAAATATGAATATATGCATATAAAACAACTTACAACAAGACCTCCAAGCGACGTCCTAGAGACATTCAAAGAAACGTATATCCTCTTGAGCCGGTTTTTCATTATCTGGCTAACTTAGTTAGGTTTAACCTGATATTTTGTCCAATAGGCTTTATCTATGATGATGTTATGAATGGAGCTCTTTTGGTGAAACATCAGGTTAAGCTTAACCACAAGTTAACTAGATAATGAAAAACTGGATCTGAATGTCCTAAGGATATTCCTAGGATTTCTTTTGGATAAAATGTGCTGTATTCGATAAGATTAATATTTATATTTAACAATTTACAGTTTAAATAAAAATATTCTCGTTTTATCCTAATTAGTTTTTAAAAATATGTCTACTTCTTATCGAAATAATTTTTAAATCAATTTCAAAATCACTATCAAACTTTTTGTATTACTTTCAAAAATAATTAAAAATTCTGTAATTCTTTTTCTTATTTTTGTTCAAAATACGTGTAATACATTCTTAAGTGATCATTAAAGTCGCTTGATCAAGTACTGTCTCATCTCTAAAACAAAATCGATTTTGCTCTTTTCGTCTCGGCAACAAAACTATCGTGAGTAATTGAGATAAGTGGCTAACCGCCGTAGTAGTTACTTCCGTCTATTCCTTGATTGGTCTTCCTATCAAGAGGAATCTTAGCCGATCGATTTCAATGTGCCGATCGCCGACGACGCGCTTCATCGATGTCAATGAACCTTTTTACCTTCGATTGAAAGGCGCAAGGTGCCATCGAGGTACGAGAAGAAGAAGTGAGCAGTGTCCGAGAACTGGAGAGGTGAACAGAGCGCAATCGTAATTTCATACCCGTCACGTTCACGATTGGTCAAACGGTTCGATACTGGCCTCGAGAATGTCAACCGTTCACGAGTACCGTTTGCCTCGACGGATTGACTGTGGAACCTTTTTTACCCGGTATGGATCATTGCGCTAGCTAAGCTACCCTTTCACGAGAAGAAGAGCGCTGACAATGAGATCACATGACTAGTCGAAGGCAGGGTCACGGATACAGCTTCTCTACTGTCTCGAAAGTTTAATCTGCTCGCTCGAGTAACACGATACATGTTAAAGAATTTTTCTGAGCCTGAACAGCATTTCCTCTCTTTTTTAATTAGTCACAAATATTTTACTTCAATTTTTAATATGTAAAAAACTGAGTAGTAGTTTTTTAATTTAACAATAATTGTACAATATAAGCTAAAAAAGTATTAGTCAAAAAATTAAAGAAAGCTAATATTAGCCGAAAAAATGTTGGCTGTGAATACGCCCTGAAAACCAACTTCAAGAAACAAAACAACAAATAATTTAGTTTATAATAGCTTATGTTTGCTGCGGTTTTAGATAAATAACTTTTAAACGAGTAAGTGGATCCAAATAAATTACTATAAATATTTATTAGAATTTCAGTAGTATATATTAACGCTTTAAATTTTTAGTATATACAAAAAATATAGAATAAAATATTTTTTTTAATTTTTAATGACATTTTTATTTTCATATTTGCGATTTTTTTATAAAAAGACAAACAAAAAATTCATTTAAATTTTTTAAATTCATAAAGACTTTTAAACTAATAAGGGAATCGTGCTCAAATCTTACACAGATACGTAATAATGGAACAATTTATGCAATTTTTATATTTTTAACGCTTTGAGATGTGGCACATACATACATAAACATTTTTTAATAATTTTTATATAACTTTTTTAAATATATAAAAGAATAAAATTTATGATAAAATTTTCTCGTCGTAAAAATATGCAAACTTTAAGAGAATAATTACGTGCGAGAAAGAACATTCACGTTACATGCGAAGTAATTTGTTGAGGAAATGAAGCTATTTATGACATGGCAGAGCAATCGCGAAAAGATTACAGTAAATTTTCGTTACCTCGACACAAAGGGCCATTTCATGTATCTTCAGCATCGTGCGAATTTAACAGTTCGAAATGGGGAACCTTTAAATAGGGCCGAGATGCGAATCAACGATACCGTAAAGTACCATTTCAGAGTACGGTTTGAATGCAAAATTATTTCATTTGTGACTGGATCAAGCACGAGATCTTTCTCACGCAAGCATGGCAGGGCTAATTACGTCCTAATGATGATATAATTATATATTTTTTTACGCGACGGAATGAGGAAGTGACCATTGCAATTTAATATTTTTCTTTATTTGCTGCAACAGTCCCTTGTGCGGTCCTCTGTCCAACCTTTTGATTTTACACGCCGACACGGCTAGTCTTAAAACGCAATTCGGTCTTCTGAACAGCCGCGTTGATATAATATTATGAAAAGAAAAAAGTTCATCAACCTTATACGCGAGTATTATATACCGCGAGTTTCTCGAGCATAGCAAATATTCCTATACGACCGTAGGTCTAATAATCTCCACTTCAGTGGTTTACCGTTTTAATATTCGCGTAAAGTACGAGCGTGCATTATATTTAGATTTATCGCCCTCACGTATAAAATTTGCAATACAATCGAGCATAAAGCTCGATTTCCTGTAACATCCTATTATCAAAATCTCGAAGGTGAAAAATTCTAACTTAAAATTTAATTATATTATTAATTAAAAATGTTATCTTAAATAATTAATATATATTACTTATTTTAATAATAGTTATTTTAAAACAGGAAAGAGAAAACAAAAAAATATAGTTTGAGATAAATTCTCTATTTTTTCAAGAAAATATATTGATAAAGTAGGTATGTGGAAAAGTTAACGTTAACTTTCGTTCACTTTCAGGAGTATTGGCCATACAGAACGATAAAACATCTTCTCGAATGTCTCGGGAAAATATCGTGTTGAGTGCTAGTGCTTACACCGGCCCTGAAAAAACATCCAGTAGGAGTCACCCAGACGAGTCTTGGACTTTCCAAAGAACCGTTCCGGCGTTTCAGCTAGAAAGCTCGAAAAACGTTAACGATTACGACGGAGAGGAGACCAGAATTGTGTTCAAGGATACGAGTCACGACGAATCTATCAACGAACTGACATCGTCAAAGCACGTGGCTCATATCGATGGTAATAACATCGAGACGAAAGCCGGCGAGTACTACCAGTAAGCTTCATTCCGTTTCTATGAATACTGATAAAAGGGCGAATTAAACGCAAAGGACGAAGTTCTATATAAACGTAAATGGGTTCTTCGTATTAACGTAGTACAGCTATATAAGATCCTGCTATGAGCATTAGATGTCGATATTTGCCAAAGCTTCAATTACGTGAATCCATCAGAGTTTCAATTAACTCAATCTGTGTTTCTACTCCGAATAGGATGTAAAAAAGGGAACTAAATGTTATATTAACAATAATCAGCGTAAATTACGATTAGTTTGTTTTAATTCTAGTTAAAAGTATGATTAATCTTCTAAAATAATTTATCACAAGTAGTATAGTGCCTACCACAAGCGAATCGATGTCGGGGGAAGAACAAGGGGCTCCGCTAAGAGTAGATCTTCTGTCGGAGCCCCATCAGCTGGTTGGCGCGCCGAGGCAACGAGCACAGCATTCGCCAGCGGATCAGCAGCGGCGAGGTCGTCAAGAGACCTCGAGGACTTATAGCGTGCCGCCGATCTTGCAAACCGCTCCACCAGGTAGACAAGCAAATCCCGATATACAGGACATTATCACTGGTATCGTCAAGTTGCTCAATGGCAATGTAAATGTAGCCGCGAACACCGTGAGGCCGTTGAGGCCGATACAAGCCACGAGGTAAGTCGAAGAATTTTAATTTTCCTACATAGAAAAGACTGTTTTGCTAAAGTATCTCATAATTTAAATAGATACAGATTAAAAAATAACTATGTTGGACCATCAAAATAATTATATTGTGTATGTCGCTCAAACAAATTGCTATGATATCAAAATTTTTTACTCATTATGCTTGAAATTCTTATTCTTAATTATTTTGATGGTACCATAAAATCATTTTCAGGTCTATATTTAATTTTTTTAGATATTCAGCAAAATCATCTTTTCCGTATATCATATTTTATACGATACTATTATATGTGACGGTTTAATTAAATTCTTTTAGTATTAGAATTATTAATTTTTGAAAATATTATTTCACATATTTCCGCATATTTATGTTATATATTTATATGAAAAATATTAAGAGACTGTAGGGGAGGGGGAATGCCTTTATATTTAAAAAATATTACATATATATAAGATAAATTTTTGGCGCAGAAGAATCCCAAAAATTCGCATTAATTATTATTTCAGATGCAAACATGACAAGTACGCATGTATAGTATGTCTCATTATTGTAATGACATTGAATTTGCAGGATCAATAACAGAGGACCACCCAGAATATCGGATGTGCCACCATTACCATCAGACTTTGACACTCCTGGCATGAATCCACCGCCGCCACCGTCATCACATCCTTATCCATTTGAAAAGCCTCCTGCACCTGACAGACCGTTGTTGCCACCTGAGAGACCCATTAGGCCCTTTATCAGCGGAGTGCCATTACCAGAACAAGTCGTGCCGCCTTGGAGTTGGGATTCTTCTTATAGTACGTCGTACAACCGTAAATAATTACGCATTTAATTAATTACTTATTTCGCATGGGTGCTTTAACATAACAGGACATACAAAACAAAATAATTTTCCGGGTAATTTTAATGAAATGAGACTTATTTAATTATAATTACAAAATAATCTTTATTTTATTAAAATTATACGGAAAAAAATTAATTAATTTTTCTTTAAAGATGGGAACAGACGACCGTCACCTTACCCTCCGCTATCGTCATTGGATTCCTCCTTCCACCGTGACAAAAACCTTTCAACGACAGAGAACTCGCAGTATGATTTAAAACCGGAATCCGAAACGCCTCAAGAGAGCTCCACAATAAAGAAAGATGCCAGTCATCAAGAAACACTTATCGAAAACGACGATACTAAGAATTATGCGAGCAATTCTAGCAAAGATCGAGTCGAAACTACGGTGGCGGTCGATGATTCAACTATTCAGAATACAACGAAGAAACATGAACCCGAAGAGTCAACAAAGAAGCCTATTAACCACAAATATTATACACCGTCGAAGGAAAACAAAATCAACAGTGAGGAAACATTGATCCTTGGTCTTGTTACGGACGTCACTTCGGCTTACACGACATCACATTTGGAGTCTTCGGTAGCATCTTCGAACAGTGAGATTAAAGTTACGAAATCTTCGAAAAACGAAGAAAAAACGTTTTCGACATCCAAAGGAGAAAAATCGACCGAGAAAGTTATCTCGACCACCTCGAAGACTTTTTCGACCAGCACCTTGAATATCGAGACCAGTTCGTCGGTCCAAGTGATCGAATCTATGTCGACAAGAGTCGTCCTTCGACCGACCGCGACTACCGTGAAATCAAGTGTTGATACCAAGTTTGGTGTGAGTTTGGAGCCTAGTAGCACATCAGATATCGAATACATAGAAACGACGTCCAGCGTTTCGACACCGACCGATGGTCTCCCTATGACTTATTCGAAGAACTTGGTCACGACGGAGAAGAACATTCATCCGACTTCGATATTCACGAAAAATACAGGCAAGTAAAAGATTACATTAGAGACGTGCACAAATATTAGATTATTAAGAAAGTTCTGAATCACTCTTCGAGTTTTACATATAAATGTATTTAGAAATAACAATTATTCCTCAAAATTACGTTCGAAAACTGTTCACCACTAATCTGTTTGCTGCCATATTCTCGATACCATTAGTCTAGAGGCATCAAGATATTATATCTCAGTACAGCCCGCATATAGTTCTGCATTGTTTAATTATGGTCTGTTTCACTCAATGAAACATTTCTTGCAAGAACGACAATTCGAAACTGTTGAGCAAGTTAAGGTAACTTATCAGGAGATCTTCGCATCTAAAGAATTTGAATAATTATACCGAGATCAAATCCAGCAATTAGCAGAATGATGGCGAATGATTGTTCGATGGCCTTTCGTTTAAGGAATAATTATTCGTTTCTGAATAAATATGTATGTAAAAACTGAAAGATGACTTTTCTAGCAATCTAATATTATTACATGTTATTTTTATTTATACTGTAGCATTTTTGCACTATTGCTTACATGCATAATATTAATGTATAATCCATAATTAATATGAATTATTTATTATAAATAAATAAATAATTTATGTGAGATATAATCATAATATAGGATCCACTGAACGATATCGTCCGCGACCTGGAATTGTCTTGGATGATACTTTGGATTATACTGGGGCGCAAGGATTACCAAGTCAAAGACCTTATGTACCCTCGAGACATCCATCTTTTGGTGACGTCTTTGACGTAACAGTTTCGGCTATTCAAGGACCCGGAGGAAGTTCTGGTAATTTTTGTTTAAATATAAAAAAATGAGAATCTTTTTTTAAATGACTGAGTTTCATTAACTATAATCATTTCTTAATTTAATTTAGGGGAGAGCGTTAGAGTGTCTCTAAATTCAGGCGGCAACGATGGTGACGTCATATTAACTTCTGCAATAGGCGGAGAAGGTTTTGTGAGTATTGACGGTAAAAGAACATATCTGAATTTATTCGATACCACGGAACGGACGCTCGCACCTACCCATGTACAACCACAACCACCTAGAACGCAACCGCCATCCATCATCGGCACTGGGTATGCCTTGATTTAATAGAATGCTTTTTCAAGAACGTATTATGTCAGTAAAAAGAAATACATTTTTAAAAGCTTTTGGATTTAAATCTTCTGCCAAACGTTAGACGATTTATTAATAATTTGTTTTCTGTACTCTTGGAAAAAAGTTCACGACAATGATAAGACGGCTAACTTGATCAAGGATAAATATATGTTACATAAAAAGTTTCTATTTTTCTTATTCAGTCTTGCTATTCCACAACCGGACTCTCCTGTTGCCACTTCCCGTCCGAATGTACCAAATCGGAGGCAACCACCGTTATATCGAAGACCGACACAGCCACCTGTCAGAATAGACACTTGTATCGTAGGCGACACAAGTACGTGCGACGCAAGTCAACACGAAGCTTGCGCGACGGTTCAAGGAGTATCAGCTTGTCACTGCAAGCCAGGATATGCGAGATTGCAGCATTCGCTGCCATGCAAAAGTTAGTAAGCGTTTAAAAATCACAAGATACATGTTACGATTACGCAGTTTGCACCCTGTATTTCTCTTTTAGAGATCGTCAGTATTGTCGTGTCAATTAGAGTTGACAAATTTTATGACAAGAAAGTCGTATGGGACCGAGGACTAGCTGACAAGGATTCGGAATCTTATCAAACTCTTGCTTATGAGGCCAATAGAGCCGTAAGTATATAAATTAAATATAACAATTAAAGTTTTATTACATTTATTTAATTATTATAATTCTTAATTATTATTTAAAATATGAATAAGAATGAAGACGTTTAAGAAATAATTTAAACTCTTTTTTTTTACTAAATTTTGTATTTTAGCTAACTAACTAAATAGTGTATTGATTTTTTTACATACATTATATAAATATTATATAAATTTTTTTACATACATTATATAAATATTAAATATTTTTAATTATGTCTATATCTGAGTATGAAGTAAAATAAAATATTTATAAAATTTATTAAAAAGATCTCGATCAAACTTATAACTACTTAATTAGAATATACAAGTTAGTTAAAACATAGAAAACAATTTATTTAACTATCTCTTTTTTTATTTATTAAATAAATGTAATTATCTGATTATATTTATTCCGTTTATAATATGTTTTACAGGTTGAATCTGCCATGTCTATGACACCATTTTCGGATGAATATATGGGATCGCTGATAAACAATGTATATCAAGGAGACGTGAGCCAAGGACAAGGTGGAGTTTTTGTGAATGCAACCCTGAAATTAATTTACGAACCGAGAACAATTAGGTCAAGCTTAGCCGGTGAGCTTCAAAGACATCTGCTAGGAGTTATTCATAGAAGAAATAATAACATTGGAAACAGTGCCCTGTATGTGGACAGCCCACCAGGATCCATATCAAACTTGCAAGGTAAGACTCGATCGTTAATTGTAATTAATAGCTATAACTGGTGCGATATTTTGCAAAATTGAATATAACTATAAAAGTTATGAATTTCTAATGCAATTAAATTTATAGATTTAGACGAATGCGTTTCATCGGAGTTGAACGATTGCCATTCATCCTCCAGCTGCACTAACACTTTCGGCGGTTTCACATGCACATGTAATTCAGGATTGAAAGATCCTCATAAAAACGATCCTAATGAATCCGGCAGAACGTGCTTGTCGTGTCCCTCAACTTATTGCAATAATCGCGGCACTTGTTCCTATCAAGGAGATCAGATGCACTGCACGTAAGTAAACGCGATTGTACAAGTTCTTGTTAAGTGCACTGAAAATTTTTTCTTAATCTTTAGATGCACCGGCAATTATTACGGCACACAATGCGAGGTCGACGGTGAAGTTCTGGGCGTCGCTATAGGCGCATCGGTGGCTGCGTTAATAATAATAATTCTGACTCTAGTCTGTCTCGTTATGTGGAGGTAATTATCGTTAAAAGATGGCCGCATTCAGCAGAACATTTATTTTATAACTATTGGAAGTTTCCCCTCGCCTAGATAAAACTATATTTCTCTAAAAGTATAATCTAATCAGCGCAAAGAAAATAAACTTTCAAAAGTTGCAAAATATATGTTCTGCTGAAAATAAATAATACAATCAATTATTATTACTGTACAGTAATACGCGAATTCAACTGTACATCGTTTTACAGTCGTAAGTGGTCTCGCGAACAAAAGTCTGCAGGTTCTCCGGTGTATGGTTACATCCAAGGTGGAATACCTGGTACTCTCCCAGGTAAAATCAATTAACAGATAAATTTAAATTTGAACTTTTGCTAGTGGATATATATTTAAAGACATAAATAATTTATAGGGACTTTAGCGAGAGTTGGTTCTGTAGGCACTTTGGCGTCTGTAAAACAAGGACCGCCAACGAATTTGCCACCTTACATGTGGGCTCATTTTGGGGAACACATGGCTACTGCGAATCTCTATGCGGTATGCATCAGCTTCTTTTATTAATGATAGAAGAGATGTAATAAGAATTTTGTTAATGAAGAAAATATTGCGTAATTGATGTTGAAATTGGGAAAGCAAATAAATAAAAGTAATAAATTTTAATATGTTCATAAATAGATGACAGACAATATAAATTTGATCACATAAAAAATATATGGTCATTATATTATCAACTGCAAAGTATCTATTAATTACCGAAGCTACAAATTAATTTTTATGATATCTATGCAATAAATTATAATGATTAAAGTCACAAATTTTTCTTATTAAGTCACTTTAGTTGTATTTATTAGTAAGAGTTTTGCTTGTTAATAAGAAACTTCTTGACAATTTTTTTATTGGAAGACCGAACCAATGGGCCCTACACGACCAAGCTCAGCGATGTTCGGTTATCCACCCATGAGCGTTCACGGAACATTGCCTCCGGTCCCATTACCGCGACTTCAGGCCCCATCACGGCCGAGACAAAGACCCCAACCAGATCCGGATAGCTCAGATTCTGAGCCGCAAGATAAAGACAGAGCTGACCTAATTCCTCAGAGCAGTGGTTTTCACGTGCCGAGGCCAAAATCGAGATCTTCGTTAGCGGTAAGTATTCATTAATTCGTTGAGCATGTATCATAATATTCGAAAAAAAATGATAATTTCTAAAATCATAAAAATGATTTATTTTTATTATTATGAATTTATTTCTAAATTAAATATTTGATGTAGAGAAAGAATTGGTTTTTAAATTTATCTCTCTGGAATTTAGTAATGCTTCTTTATTAAATTGTATAATGTAATTAAATAGCGAATATACACTGAATAAATAAAAAATTTGTTTATTGAGGTATAGTTTTAATACTTCAATATGATTGGAAACAAGACCGTCTATATAAATATTACAACTTTAAATACAAAGCGCCTTCCCGGTCCGAGTGTTAAGATGTTGAACTACTATTTATCTAATATACATTCAATTAAATTGAATTAATATTTCAGAAATAAATTGAGAGCCGATGAAATTATCGGATTCACACAATCAATCTGAAACAAATAATCCCCCCAAATTCTCCCAAATCTTAAAAAACTGTAATAAACTTATTGTGAAAAATATTGCCTCGGCCGGGAGTCGTGCATTCCGTGCGAGCGTCCTGAGCCTTTAGACTACCGAGACAAACTCGCACGGAATGCAAGAGATCCGGGTTCGACTCCCGGCCGAGGCAATATTTTTCACAATAAGTTTATTACAGTTTTTTAAGATTTGGGAGAATTTGGGGGGATTATTTGTTTCAGATTGATTGTGTGAATCCGATAATTTCATCGGCTCTCAATTTATTTCTGAAATATTAATTCAATTTAATTGAATGTATATTAGATAGTAGTTCAACATCTTAACACTCGGACCGGGAAGGCGCTTTGTATTTAAAGTTGTAATATTTAATACTTCAGTTTTAAATATAAATTTTATAAAAAAAAAAGGTTTCTTTAATCCCGTCCCCATGTTAATTGAAATTTAATAATAGATAAAAATAAAAAGAAATTCAATAATTATAAAATCAATTTACAAGACCAAAAGAGATTCAATGACGCAAAGTAATTTTTAATCAATTTATTCCAAATCGTCATATTTTTGTGCAAATGCTTTGTTCTGATCCTTTTTCAATTTCCTCTTCCAATTTTTAATATAATTTAAACTGTTCGATTTCGTTTTAATTCGATCCATTTGTATTACTATTTAATTACTATAACTACAGAATCTAATTGACTTTTAGTTATGTATCGATGAAATTACTTATATTTCAGAATCAAAGTGGCATCTATAATGACGTGGAATACGACCAGGGTGATGTTCATCATTTATCGAAGAATAATATCCCGATGTCTACTTACAGACCATATTACAGAACGTGAAATTCGTTGCAAGTGTAAGCGTACGTGTCAAGGGACTGCACTAAATAACCCATCACGAATTTATCGTCTAAAGTGCTCAATAAATAGTGCATTAGGACACGGTGTGATGCTGCTGCTGCTGGTGTTGGTGTAAAGTAATCCCACGGTAGAAGCTGCAACTCGTTTCAGAGTCGTCTGAACAAACGAACCGAACATAGGAAGATTTGCACACATGAAGTGGAAGTGAGCATATTTGTAATCTTGCTCGCTATAAAGTCGTGTTCTTGTAGTCACGCGATATCGTATTTGCGATAGATCGATTAACTGTAATAATAAGTGTAATACACAAATATTTATTACCTATTCAGTTTCGTTATTTGAATTAATATTTTGTAAAATTGAAAAGTTCATTTTCATATTAGATAGTTTTAAAGAGAGACACATATGCGACGATTGCACATATTTAACTATTTTTAACTAACTTGTTATTACTGTTAGCTCAATACTCGAGTAAAAATAATTTATAAGAACAAATATATTGACTGTTTATGATTAGTTGTAATTGTTAAGCAGAAACTAACTGTTGCGTTATAAATATTAAATAATTTAGTAGAGAGAAAAATTTAATGTTTATGATAAGTCACTTTAAGAATTTAAGAGTATTAATATAATTACAATTAATTTATTAAAATCTTTGTTTGTGAAAAAGGTATACCGAAATCTAAGGGCAGTAAATAATTATTTTCTTACGCATCATGAGATATTAGATACTTTAATTCATTAAGCACTCAATGTAATTATATATTGTAATTATATTTTTTAGATTTAATACAAATGTCAATAAAATTTAATTTAGTTTTTACTTTGTCTGTCTAACTTGTTAATACAATAATATGAGGCAAAAAATTAATAAAACATATACGAAATTAAAGCAATAATAAGTAATTTAGCAAGTGCAATTAAAGTATAATTAAAGTTTAATTAGAATATAATTACAGCAAAAATATTATAATTTTTAAATTAATTATTTACAAAAATGGCAACGAAAAAAAAAATATAAAAAATATAATTTAAATAAATATAAAAAATACCATTCAAATAAATATCAAAAATATAATTCAATTTTCGTAGAATATATATCACAAGCGTATACGATGTCAGATTAAGTGCAACGAGAATCAAATAAATAATACGTCAGTAAATACGTTATTTATTTTCTAGTGATATGTGAAAATTTAAAAGATTTTAATTCGATTGTGTGACGGAGCTGTGCGCGTCGCAGTTTGCACACGTCAAGTGCCATCGATCCGCATAACACATACGCGGTCGAGACAACATTGACGAGAATAAAATATTTAGTCGAGTGAATTCCCAACGAATGAACACTAGATACGTACTAGTATAAGTAGGAGAGGTGAACAACCTCGATCGATTTCCACTGTGAGGTTGACTGCTCAATGTTTCAAGCGTTTTATCCTCTTTAGGTCCGCGACAGTCAAAAGTTGCAAAAATTGCGATACAAAATTTCGCCCATCTTTCTAAACATTCCACTACTATGTTTTTCATCATTTTGAAGCAAAATCAATTTATATGCATCATTTTTGCAGAATTTTAATTTTAATCTTAATATGATATTTTCTGGTTAGTTTCATCAAAATTACGGAAATGACTAATTAAATCGCTTCTTTTTCTACCGGAACTACGCTCTCATTTGGTGCTAATAAGCTGGAGTTATGTCCAATTAAAATCTTTTAATCAAAACATGGATGGAAAGAACAGGGCAGAGAAACGATTTACTGTATTCATATTGGAACTCTTATGCACTCTTTTGATCTTTTTGTTCCGCATGCTTTTGAATGCTTAATGGCGCAATTCTTCCAGTTTCTAAAGTAGTCAGTAGGGAAATCTTTCATGAATCACCGTCTCGCGGTACAATGCATTTCACTTTCCCTATCTACGTTTATTGTTCAATATTTGCCTAATGACAATCTCGTAAATCTATAATTATAATTTACGTAATTTCTCATAATTGTTGTAATGTAATATTCTTTAGAATGCTTCATAATTTTATAGAAATATGCTATATTTCTATATTATGAGAAATTACGTAAATTATAAAAATAATAACACAGAAAGAAAAATTTATCGTTTGTTATTAATTATAATATTGTTATAATTAACAGATTTTCGCAAAACGTTAAAAAATTATGATTTACAGTTTCATTAATAGTTTTATTTTAATGACAGTTACATAAACTGATGGTATGATATACATATGTAGGAAAGAATTATACTATATATGGTTATACTATATATGGACATATTTTATATATAATTATATATAATTGTATATAAAATATATCAATTTTTTATATAATTATATATAAAACATTTTTTCTTGGGTGAAAACAAGAAAAGAATTAAATTAAACAATAAAAATAAAATGTAAATTTTGTATTTATATATTCACATCGAATAATCAAATTTAATTCTGTTACCAAATTTGAATTTGAAAAAATGTTTAGTTTATCATGATCGGCAAATACCTATTTGTTCGTTTCGAATAAAAAAGACTATGCTTCCGAAAAATTCGAGAGCTTTTATAACAAATGCATGTGTATATGCATTGTAAGTAAAATGTATTTGTTTGTAAAATATATCCGTTGTATTTCATTCCGAGTTCGATTGTCCGTTGTACATTCACACAGTGATATATATATATATATGTACAGGAAAATGCATTTGTATATACGAGAAGATTAAATTACTTCGAAATATTGCTTTCATTCGCGAGCTTTACATTCAGCAGTGCAGTCTCTCTTACTTTTAATTTAATTTAATTAAGCTCAAACAAACACTGTAAAATAATTCTACAATTTTGTAATATTAGAGATTAATTACAGTTTTATAAACCTTTTCGTGTCTTGTTTTTATAAACGATACAATAGTTATTAAATGCTATGTAACAACATATTTTATATCTATTTATCTTTACGCACCACTTTCTTTACGTTTTTATATAATTAATTGATTTAACTCTAATTTTTATATAATTATCAACGATGCCATAGTTTGACTGTAATGCTCGTACGTCGGGCATGCTGGACATTTCGAGCAGGAGAATACGCCCCCGAGATAAATTACGAGTTTTATAGTAATAATAAACACACACACACATCGTATCTTTGGACTGGAAGTATTAAATTTCTTTACACGGCAATCGTCGCGTCATTTATCGAACAACAGACGTTAGCAACAGTGAAATCATGTGATAATGACGTAAATCGACGGGCAGCAAATATTTTAATGTTTAATTCATGGTATCTTCAAGTAGGTGTGTTTAATAGTATCTGTAACGGAAACACATTTTTTTAATAACTTTCACTTTCTGTTACTAGTATAAATGTATCTGTTTCATAAATCTATTTTTCTGGAATTTTAAGCATGCATGCACGCTTTTGAAAATCTCATTTATTATTTTTATTAAATTTTATTTTATTATTTTTATTGTATTTTTGTCAAAAAATAAACTAAATAACAATTAAAAAATTAATATGTCTAAAATATTAAATAATTAAGAAAAGCGAAATCGCTCTATCGATAGCTAATTATATATTATCGAGAGAGACAGAGAGAG
>NW_017305569.1:4944957-4960013 GCF_001594115.1 Trachymyrmex septentrionalis | reverse complement strand
AGAGAGAGAGAGAGAGAGAGAGAGAGAGAGAGAGAGAGAGAGAGAATTATAATATCAAGTCTTAAATCGATATTTCGGCCAAAATTGATTATTCTTTGGCACAAATCCCATTAAAATATAAATGCAAAGTGCATTCTATGTCTTCGGTCTTGAAACAGAATCGTTTGAACGTCCTTGCTATGATTAAACGTCAATCTATTGACGACACGTGCAAGCTGAGCAAGTGCTCTCATTACGAAGGGAAATCCTTCGACATATATTTGAAAGACAAATCATTCTTTTACGTTTTTTTTTTTCGAAGTATCTACAACTATGTCCCCGGAGGTACAAAATAGATTTTCACTGTCGTTACGAACTATAACTCGATTAAAGTGCGGGCAAGCTCGTGTCAAGGAAATCGCCCAGCTGCCGCGTCCTCTATTAACCTTATTGAGGTGAACTGGGCGACAACCTTGCCTTGTAATTCCGTAATCCTATATTGCAACTTGATTCTGCTAGTTGCTCCTTCGTGGAATTAGCCATGGTTTGGTCTGATCTTGATCGTCCATCCAGCATCAAAATAGAAAAATGAAGATGTGAAATGAGATCTTTGTAAAATGCAAATTGCAGGGAATACAAAAGGAGTTTTCTTATAATAAAAATTAACAAGACAAAATCTTTGAAAGTTTCACAGATGCAAAGTACTCTCGATTAATGTAAAGTACTCTCTAAATACTTTGGAGTGGAATCTCACTCTAAAGAATAAAAAAGAGTAAAAAGCAAGTCTTGAAAAGACAATGGTTCAATTTTCAATCTCTAAGAGTAATTTCACTCTTCAGAATTAAGATTCACTCTAATAGTTTTAAAGTAATTAAATTGAAAATATTCTTTACACAAAAGTTGGGCCTGACCATTTAAAAAATAAAACAATATTAAATGTAACTTAAGTCTTAATTTTTTGTTATATAACAGTTGGAAATAGAATGTCATTTGATATCTGAATAAATTTGAATAATGACTGCGAAGAACTAAAATAAACGCAGTTATTATTTACATATTTAGATATACTCAAATAACATTATATTTCCTATAGTTATATAACAAGAAATTAATATTTAAGTTATATTTCATATTATTATTTTATTTTGAAAATTGTCAAGTTTCCATGGCTCACTCAGTATTATACATAATGTATTGTATTTCTAAAATTGTGATTTATAAAAATAATCTTTTCTTAAACTGTATCTCCAACTATAAATATAATTACTCTTTATAAATAACAAGTGATTTAAACACATGATTATAATATAATATTTTAATATTTTATTATACTTATAATATAAATAATATTATTTATCAATGTAAATACATCTTTTATTATTGTAAATAACATTACTGTAAGAGGAAGTAATATAATCTAATAAGAATTAATAGCTTTATTTAAAAAGATTATAATCATTTTAAATCAAGATATTCATTCTTATTAGGTCAACCTCAATTTATATCAATTAGAATAATTAATGCACATTAACGATAATTATAGAATTAGGGATTTCGAACAATGGTAGTCGGTACTTATAATAAACCCGTATGTCAAAGAAATCCTCTCTGATCCTCCGCCTCTCTAATGTCAGAGCTAAGCCTTGCGATTTTCTAGGAAAAACCTTGGTCTCGTTCATCGCGAGCGATTAAATAGGACGTGATTTTTGTGAGCACAGAGCGACACGTTGGCACAGTATTATGGTTTGAAAGTCAAGAACTAACAAAAAATATGTACATCAAGTATCGTCAATTAACACATAATACTTTTAATTTGAAATACATTAAGTTTCGATATAACTTTTTCTTGTGTAAAGTAATGAATATTAATGAAAAGAATATAACAAATTATTTTATGTAACTTGTGTATATGAAATATACCGTTTTAATACTCTAAAAAAGTGTCTGATATAACTTTTTATTTCTCTTCTCACTTACCGAATACATGTAGGAATTTTCTGCAGATTTATCTTTTTTTTTGTATAGGTGAATCATGCACAACAGTGGACACGCATATATTAAGCCGGATTAAGTTGTGACATGTCGGGGAATTTTTATCTATTGGTGTCGTCGATAATTCGGCGAGGGGCGTGTAATCGATGATATTTATAACGTACGTGATGTATATTACTCTCGCTCTTTTACGATTAATGTATTTTCTAATATGTTTGCTGCAATTATTAAAAATATGCAAAGAAAATTCATTTAGATCATATACATAGTTATTTCATGTGTTGCATAAAATTAGTGTAAATGAAATTTATAGCTTGCTTATAAAGTCTGTTTTAGACAATCTATAATTAGCGTCAGATTTTAGTATAAAAATTTTATCTATAATTTTATGCACAGAATACGTCGATATATTTATGTATATCGTAATATATATTTTATATGTGTGTGTGTTTCTTATTCTTTAAATGTTTATTACATAATATATTTTTTAATTTTTATTACACAATATATAAAATTGTAAACAAAATGTTATCTTAAATTCTGTCACTATAGATCGTCGATAATGGGCTTATGACTTTTTATTGATACACATATCATTATCAGAGGTTAATGCTACGATCACGGTATGTAAACGATAATTAATTAATTGAGTCATCGAGCAATTAGTTAATAATTCCACATCACACTTGATGTACACGAATCAACACACCACCTGTGGTAATATTCTGATATTAGCTTTAAGAACTTTAGAGCATAAAATGAAATACGTTTCGTTTGAAACACGTCTCGTCGGAGCTAAATCGAACTCGACCATCCAGCTTTCCAGCAATGTGAATTCCTATAACCCGGGTTGTAATCTAGGAAATTGGATTTGCAAGTTTCATGGAGCATATTCGTGTGAATGAAGATCCAAAGTCCATTCGCGAAACGTTAGGAGGGATCGGTTTTACAAAAGTCATCTACTCGCAAGATCTTAGAAAATTCCATGAAAATTCTGCTGTTCTGAGAAATCGCGTTACCTACATCTTACATTATCAAAATGTTCAGAGAAAGTCTTGGCGTGAAGAGCTTAAATTTTATACTTGCGCAAGCTATAAAAGAAACTTTTGTTTTACATCAAAGAATGTTATTTTTTAAATACTAAAAACTACATTCTTTCTTTATTTGTTGTAAAGAACTAATTAAAGAAGTAAAGAAACGTGTTTATGTCAAAAAATCTTATTTTGTAAAATTTTTTAATGCTGAAAGCTATATTCTCTTTTGTGAGATCTTTACAAGATGTAGCATGAAAGATATAATTAACATTACGTAATGAACAGACATCTGTCGTTGTCATCTGTCTCTCGATTAATTTGAGGAGTCTCCTAAATGAGCACCTGCGGAGTGTAAGCACCGACTCAAATGCGTTATCGATTTTGCCTACATAAATCAAGTAGCGAGATTGCATGAACTGACAATTCACTTGTCGATGCTCGTCAAATTATTCGCTTCACAATTCACATGATGCACAAATCGAATTTGCATATTTACGAGTCGACAAAAAGCGAATTATTTTCTCGGTTCTACTTTTTATTATAAAAAAAAAATCAATGGTTACTAATTCTTGTAATGGTTCGTTTTTTTCGAGCTTTCTCACAAAAAAGAAACCAACGAAACTCTTATTTTATTGCCTTATGATTGCATCATTCTTTAAACAAAATTATACAAAAAATGTGACTTGTGCATTGAGGCTATAATCGATTAAGTTACGTTTCTCATGCTCACTGACGCCGCTTGCATTATAACATAGTTGCCAGTTTTGTCCGTAGAAAGTTAGCAAATAGAGCTCACGTAATCTTAGGTAAATGTAACAATAAGACGTGAAGCAACAAACACAATTTATTTTAATATATGTAAATATTTTAATGTTTTTCTTTGATGTTTTCAATTTTCACGAAAAAGATCACTAATATATATTCTTGACGAGATATTTGGTTTTAAAAAGTATCTTGTATAATGTAACGGGTATAATGAGAAATTTAGTTCGCAAAACCGAATTTCATGCGGAAGAGAACCATTAAACTTTTCGCCAACGCAATAACCTTAAGAGGGAAATTTTAGTACTATAATAATAATGATGTTTTAAGGGCTAAGGTCGTTCGTAAATTTTTACATCCACGTTATACTTCTTAATCGAAATTTATGATAAAAAATTTTAATAACTTTGAAAGCAATATTAAAACTTAAACTAATGTTGCTTAAATATTTTATATCTGATTATACTTAAAGAAAGAAATGATTATTACACATTAATAGTAATACTTTAATTTATCATTATATTTCAATAATAATAAAAATAATATTAAAATAATAATTCAAAATGATAAAATACCAGTAATAATTTAACTTCGTGATACAAAGTAGTACAAAGAATGTAGATCGGTGTGATTAGAATTGTAACAACACAGGACAATAAAAAAAATTTTCATCTATTATCCAAGTAGCAAGCTTATGTCATTTATCATTATTTTTAAAATGACATATTAAAGACCATTCTCTTATTGGTCGATTGGCCATTTGGAAGAATTTATCTATGGAAAAATGCGGGGCTATCTTTGATACGTTCCTGAAGTGCCATAAAGTTTGACCAAAAGGGTCATTTTGAATGTTAATTATTACTTTTAATTTTTAATAAATAAAACATAACTCCAGAGAATTCATTTTTTTTTAAATATAAATTATTAAGGATTCGATAAATACAAAAATTCGTGGTAAAATTTTTTGTTATACTACAGTGATAATAGAGACAATGATAAAAAATTTATTGTGAATAAATTAAAGAATCTTTGCATAACGTTAAAAAAATAACGTAATCGGCGAGGGCTATTCTTGAGAGTTTGAAGAGCAAGGTACATAAAACAGTATACCCGTAAACGGTTATATTGTAGATAAACATGATTTTCGGATTCGCAGTTTGTAACAGGAAGTCATATATTGTTGTAAATATGTAGCGGATTTTCGCGTTTTATCGCGCGCACGTACGATAAAGAGTGTATACATAACAGACGCGAGGAGGAAAAGTGCATTCTCTTGCCGTCACACATGGACCGGCAGCGATGTGATTTACGCAAAAAAATAAAAATCACGATAGCCTTGCATATCGCCGTGAAATGCGTTCGACATGCGGAATTCCGTGGAAAATTGAAAGCACAAGCTGAATAGTGATTCGGCAGTACAAAATTCAGATAATCTCTTTCTCTTTTTATAAATTTGCAGTTTCTACTTTTACAATTGTCGCACTTATAAAATAAAAATTTAAATTACGTGGTTAATAAAGTGATTAAAAAAAAAATTAAATTAGTTAAATTAATAAATTAATTATTTATCTCATGAATCAATCAAATTCATTATTTTATGATATCTTTATTAATTTTATGATATCTTTCCACTTTTGCCAAGCTGCGCTAATTTAAAAATTCGGAGCACACTGAAGTTTTTCTGCTGCTATTTTGCAATTCGCTCTTATTTAATAATTACGTTCCCAATACGAAACGAACAATTTTTCATTAAAGCAATTTATTTAATGGACAAGATTAACGTAATTCACGACTATTGTGCACGCGAAACAGTCATAAGAACGGTCATCGCCGTTTTGCTCATGGTTTCCGGAGTTATACGTGCCAATTTTCGAAGGCGAAGCTCGTAATGGGGGACAAGCATAACGGTGTACGTCACGCCGGCAGCTTTTGTATTTTTTTCGCGGTATCTGTACGTGTATATATCTACTTGCACAGATAATTACCATCTGCGCTCGCGGAAAAATACTGGGTAATATATAAACCTCCGTTTCGTCATGCCTCTTTGAAAATTGAAATTACGAGTAGCAATAATTCTTGTGCCAATTCTTCAATCAGTAGAAAAAATATGCAAACTACGAAATACTTGTTTGCGCAACATCGATCATATTTTACGACAATATTTTAATGAAAATATTATTACCTCTACATATACGAAGTGTATATTATTATTGACATAACAGGACGATTGTCTCCATTTTTTTACATGTCTGTTACGTTATTTAATATGATTAAATATACATTTAGATAATAATAATTTTTATGTCTGAGAACGTTAAATTATTCAAAAGCTTTATTTGCTGTAAATATTGTTTGTTATCTCTGTAAACATAATCGTTGGCACATTTAAAGACAATTATTTACTAAGGAAAATTTGGCAGCAAATAATAGATATTGCGCAATGTATTCGCGGTATTATCATGCTAGCGTGGATTTCCGCCTTTTACTACCAGAGTTTCACTCCTCCACATACAGATCGGTATACGCGAATATAATATGTGTATAACCAGTACGTGTGTACATGTTACATCTTGCTTTCATCGATCTTGTCATCTTCAGCAAGTGGTGAAAGAACTATGGCTCCGACCGCAATGTTTACCTTCATCATCATTTGCAAACTTGCAATAAAAAAAGTTGAAAGCGCGTGTATTAAAATTTTAGGAGACGTTATTTCTTGTGTACACCTATTACTCTGCGCTTATTTGGAGAACTTTTTTATGAAAAAAATTTATACTTCTCTTTTTATATTAGATTTTTCTTTTATTATATTATTATATTTTTGTATCTTTTATATTTTTATTTTATTATATGAATTTATGTTTCCAAAGATTCTCAAATGGACGCATTAATAAAATTATTACAAATTAAATAGCTTTTTTGCTATATAAAATTTTCTTTAAAATGTATAAACCATTTGTAACCTTTTCGTCGATATTCATTATCATTGCTCTTACACAGTGTTGACATTTTATTCTTTGTTTGAAAGTCTTATGAAAAATATTATGTATTATCAAATCCATCAAGACGCATTAAAATTGATAGATTTTGGTTGCACATAAAATATTATCTGAAATATGTGAACACATACATTTAAATCCCTTTCGCGAATTATTAATCACTGTTGATTCATTACTCTCGCGAATGTTAGCGACAAGAAATTACATATTTCAAAAAGAGCGACGTTAGTCTTGAACGCCACGTTCTACCGGATGTTTTCCGTCATATATCATTCGCGATGGAAGCTGGAATTAAGCATAACGCTGTTCGCGCAGATAATTTGAAAACGAGTTAAATATCTCGTTGGGGAGGGATGGGCACATCATTTTTTTTTCTGATCAAATCCCTCAATCGCTAGTTTACGATCGGTTCCTCGCGCGCTTCGAGAATGCGAATCGCGTTTTCGCCTTTTACTAGCGACGACGCATGCGCGGTCGTCTCAAAGGCATCAAAGCGTGCGCCGCTGTCTATACCTCTGCGCGAACCGCGGACGGTCAGTAACGCGCCGAGCGTCGTTTTGAGAGGGTGGTGTTATTTATTCGCTGATTGCGCTCACTTGGCGCTAAATCGGAGCAAAGCGGAGCACTCGCGCGGTACCTCGTCGCTCGTGTACCCCGCAGCGCGTGTTTTAATTTAATACTGTCTGCTTGACTTGACCTATCGGTGAATGCGCGAGCGTGGAGTTGTTACATAAATACTAAAAGTGTTAATTGTAAAAGAGAACGCGTCGTCATGGGTACCGTGTGTTGTGCCCCGCGGGTGTAAAGTTCGAATTGCGCTCAACGGACGAGGGGGATAAAGAAAGGCAAGCGACTGAGAAAAGACTGAGGATACACGACAGAGCGTGTTGGCTAGACCGCGAGGCGAAGTCTCGTCGTGGAGAAACACGAGGGAGAAACGAAGCCTTGAAGGGACGGGAAAGATAAAGGCGCATGGAGAGACGATAATGCGGAGCCGTTGCTTCCGTCTTCAGCGACAGGACGACGTTCGAATCCGCTCCTAGTAAGTGATAATAAACCACCAGGGATGTTTGCGGAGATAACAACTGCGTCGGATTTATGGGGATACGTCGTAGGGGGTTGCCCGCCCTTCGCAACTTCGACTCGAATTCTATTCGTATTCTCGCGATGCGCAAATCGTTTTCGCGTCAATATTCTATAATAATTGATCAACATGATAGTGAATTTATTTATTTTTTACATGGAAAAAATGGTTTTGCTGGAAGTATTTAAAATTTAATTCTCTAAATTGTAAGAATGAAATTTCTCTTTAAAAAGTGCAAATTGAGCCAGCTCTTGAAAAAGAGTGGCTTAATTTTCAATCTTTAAGAGTGAGACTTCTCTACTCAGAGTGAGATTCACTTTAAAAGTTTTAAAAAGTATATAGATATAGATTTGAAAATATGTTGAATCATCAAAATAATTATGTAGGTCAAACACGACGATAATGTTAGAAAAAGTTTTGACATTTACAACCAGTTTAAACGACCGCGCATAATTATTTTGATGATCTAATAAAATTTTATTTTTTAATGTATATTTAACTAACATTTTTTGGTACATTATAATCTTTTCTTTCCGTGTACGCGAAAGTTTAGTCATCAATTATGAAAATATTGCCTTGAAAATTTAATGATACTCTCGTGTCTTTTATCTTCTTTTATCGTATCATTTCCAACATCTGCTAGATTCATACAGAATGAATGGTGATAATATTCTTTTAAAAGTTTAATCTTTTCATGTACTCGCGGTTTCTTTTTAATTCAATGGACAATAAGTGAAATGGAAGTAATGAATAAGAAAAAATCGGGCACATTTATCACTTCGTAAAAAGGTAATTCTGCTTTCGTTATAAAAATTTTTTACGCAAATTTTCTTTATATATTCTTTCCAATTAAATGAAAAATCATGCCAAAGGCAATGCTGTATTACGTTCTGTTATGATTAAATATGATATATTATATTTGCTGTACGAACTCAAAAGCTGGTAAGCTAAAAAATTTTAAAATATAAACGTTTCACAGTTACACAGATGCTGATATCATATATCGATGAGTCACATCGATGAGTTTTATATTTACAAACAGTAACAAACAATGCTTGTTGTAACAATATAGATAATGTAGCCCACGGGAATATCAAATTTTAGAGCGAAAATTTTTTGTTTGAACGAGAATAGGATTACGAACGTACAAAAAGAGAATTATTTTAACGAATGAAAATATTAAACATGATAAAATGTATTAATTGATATTATTGAATTACATTACGTCTGCGATATAATCTCACAGACATATACATTACTGAGAGAGAACGCGATGACGTAATATCTCTCAAAATGTGGGAGTTGAAAGTAATCAGTCATTCACGCATCCTTTCGTATTTTTTCCATACCTGAGGAAAAGCTATCGATCATCACGAAAGAGAAAATTTATTCTCCATGTAATTAATAAACTTTCCTAAAGATCACATGAATCCATAATATCGGTATTGAACCTCTTTGTAAAGTTCATACTCTGTTATTCAAAGTTAAACGAGATGGGTCTTAATTCTATGAACGCCGCTTTACGTACATGGATTACTTTGGAATCTTTGCATCTTGAAGATAAGTTGCAAGTTGCAACTCTTCGTGATATTGAATAATTATAACTCTTAATTATAATTGCAACTCTTCGTGATATCGAATAATTATAACTGTTCGTTTGCTTAAGGCTATGGCACGCAAAAAATCTTAAGCAGTAACGTAAGCAATAAGCGAATCGTTTTGAATTTGTTATTGCTTACGTTATATATTGTCTTATGTTCTATACTGTGATTGACCGATTTATTTACTGCTTACGTCTTATTGCCTTACTTTTTTTCTGCTACTAATAGATTTTAACTGATCTAGTTCATCTAGTACTATAGCGATCGTAATTCTCATCTTTAATCAGGCGCCGTTTCGTCTGCATCAATTAAAGCAATTGTGAAGCGGTTGAGTGCTTCGTTATCCCTGATTTTCACGTAAGAACGACTATGCGCCGGTTCCATTGCTTTAAAGAGTTAAAAATAAGGCGTAGTCGTTTGAGGCGATCGACTGTAACTTAAACGGCACGTATATTTTATATATATATTATATATATACATACATATATCCAGAGAATTCTTTCGGACGTGACTTCTCAAATGTTGATTTCTTGAATCTCGACAATGACTTATGTCATTCGAAATATATGGCAGGTGTTATTTATAACATTTCATTCATGCGAACATCGGAAATGACATTTGCGAATTAGTTAAGTAGAAACAACAGTGAGACAAACAGTTTATTGTTGCATATTAAATTATTTGCTGTCCGATAAATTAAATGTAATTCAGTCACGATGCAGAATAACATGTGTTCCTGTCCGTCGCGTATTGTTTAACGCATTTTCGATTAGTTTACTTTTTTTATATTCACCCGTCTACGTGTCAGTAATTCAAAACGTTTTATTCGTATGTCGCAAATAAAGCTCTGAGTTAACTGTGTTGTTATGAATATGCGCGAGATTTGTTTGCGAATTACAATGTGGGAGCGATTCGTATCAGAGATCATGGATACGTTAAAGTACAGCTATACATCATGATACAAGATAAAAAACGCACATTATGAGTTAAGTCTAGATTACATTTTAAAACATTAGCATTAGGAAAACGCTATTCAATCATCTATCTGTTATATCATAATGTTTCTTTTAGATCGGTATTCACAGTCCGTTTTTATATTGCCAGACCGTTTAGGAAATGTTCTAAGATGCTAATACGGCCCTGTGATAGATCTAGTTTATAATATTTCAAGATTGCATCTAAGACAGTCTTGAATATAAGAACTGATATTACGAATACCGATCCTAATTATTTTTGAACAAAATTTATCGTGTCTTGATGTAGCGCGTGAATAAAGAAACAGAATAATAGAACGACTTTTTTTATTCTATATAAATTTATAGAAATATAAATGGTATCTACCTACAAGTTCCTTTTAATTCGCTAAAAAAATGAGACTTAATCTTTCGATGTCATCCCAAATGATGTTTTAATAACATCTTATTGACGTAAAAGATGTTATTAAGATGTGCTTTGACGTCACACATTTTGCTACTTGTGGAACACTAAGAGAACACACACTTGGATATGGTATCCAACTTAATTCGATTGTTTATAACTTTTATAAAAATGAACATTGTAAAATATTTGTTTAATCGAAACTCTAGACATTGAAGAACGTAACAATGCCAAGCAAATTTATGTTTCTTTATAATTAAAAAAGTTATAAGCAATGGAAGAAGCACTTGGAAAAGTATTGGAAAGAGAAAGACGAGATATATGCCGTACTCAGAATTAAATATAAATATACTGATTGTGAATATTACGAAACTATCGATTTTCATTTAACCACAAGCTTTCACAACAAGTTGATTAAACATCGGAATTTCTACTTTTAGATATATTAATGTTATAATAAGAGAACTGTATATTTTATTAATATTTAAAAAAGATATTACAACATCTTTAATTAAAATTGCATACAAAATTTAGTATATATATATATATATTTAATTTTATTATGGATTAATTTGTATTTTAATTAAGTTTAATTTTCAAGGCTGTTAATTTTAACTTAACACATAGTTAAAAAAAAGTTAATCTATTTAACTCTGATTTTATTAATATAAATAAAAATGTATAACGATAAAAAGATAAAAAACTTTGCGATACTGTTTACGATATTTGGTATGCAAGGATATTGATTTTTATGGTACATTTGTTAATTAGCAAATTCCGAAATTCGTGCAGTGGCAGCGCAACATATTTATACAAAGGCATGCTCGTTAACTACATTTCGGCGTTAATTACATTTACAGTTTTTGATTACGGCTAATTTGTACCTCTCCATGCTGCAAAAACGAATCTACTTTCAAAATGCCGTTCATTGAAATGCATGAAGCATTGCGACGGTGAATTTGCGCGGGTCGACTCCGCAAACTCACAACAAGAGCTGTTGACTGGCCGCTCTTGAAGTGCGAAATGAAATCAATTTGATTTTCCTTCATTAAGTAGAGATTCGATTTAGCAGATAAATTGACGGGGATTTAATGCAATGTTTCACAGGTAAGAATTTTCCATTGAAATTGCAACGCGATTTCAACGTAAAGACAGTTCTATTGAGGAAACTGTTCTTATCGAAGAATATAGAGATAATTTGCATAATTTCGCATTGTCTAACTCATCTCCAATTGAATGAATTTTCTTCTTTACCGGAATATAATTTTGCCGAACGGGATATGTAAAGTAATGTGAAATAGAATAACAGGAGATCGTTAATATTGTTTGTATACGGAAAGTTTACGATATTTTCACGTTCATTTAATCTCATTAATTTGACTGCAACCCCGCATCACTTATAAGAGACCTTTCCAAGAATCCGTAAAAGCTCGACGAATACTTAGAATTGCGTGTTGTATTATGTAATAATCCTTCGTCGTAGGTAAATCAGCTAAAGAAATTTCCTTTATACGAGTATCGCATATATCCATTACGCATTGTTGCATCACTATTTCTCTCGCAACACCGTTTCTCGAAGACAGTTCCTTTTTCTAGCGATAATACGTAAATCGATAAATGCATTTCATATTTTCATTCCGTTGATTTGATTTCGAATCTGCATGAGATAATTTGACAAATTAAATTCGTACAATGATATTAATTGAACGAACATTCATTACTTTGTAATCAGCAAGCTCGCGATACAATTTTGTACCAAACATTTGTTCTTCGTTAGTTTATTCTAGTGACTCTGGTAGATTCGTATTAACGACTAACTCAGTTATAATGCAATTTATTAAGTTACGATATATAACATTTAATTAGTATGGATATCGGGAAAATATGAAGTCAAATGGGGGGGGGGGGCATCCCTTCCCCTTCTTTAATATCAGTACATATTATCCATTATCGCGCGTTTAATCGTATTGCTTTCAGTTATAACGTTACACTGTTATTGCAGAATTGTTAGAATATTTCACCGTAATGATACGTAAGCTTTGCACGCACTCATTCTTTTTCGTCGTCTCATAAATAAGAGTGGCGCACGTGACCGCGGATTCCTATCACGCAATTATGCCCGTAGCTTTTCCTCGCTCATTTATCACCCACGCTTTTCGCACAAACGATTAGCTGGAAACGCTTAACACACGGTTAACCTTTGGGCATCAATAAAATGTAAAATGATTCCCAGATTATCCACTTTTCTTTTTCGAATCATCAAATCACACGTCCATTGTTCTTCTTTGGAATTCTAAGTGAGGAGGAAATGCGCACTATCTTTAAGACAAAGCTTCTGAACGACGTTGGAAAGTTTAAGAGGAAAACATCCGATCTCACTGTCCGTATGTGTTGCTTTTATTTTTCTCCGGAATGGAGCGTTCAAACAAGAACGTTTGAAAATCTAACTCGCAAATACAATAAAATCGTTTCTACCGCGGGCACAGCCTGCGTATTGTCGTTACTCGAAACGCTCAAAGCTTTGTAACGATTAATTAAATAATGAGTTCCGGCATTGCGGAATTTACAGTATAATTTCACTTCGTTATTTAATGCTAAAGCACGGCGTTGAAATTGCAATTCTAAAATGAGAATCTGTGCCAAGTAGAGGACGGCACTTCAATGACAATCGCAAAATGCGCAACGGTACATCGCAACAAATACCGCTATCTTGAATAGATTCTTGTATTATATTCGAATTTACTCTAAGTAAGTTTCTTTCCGATGGAATTTTGTGTATTGCTGCGAAAATATAAAAGGCTCTAGATGCGCCGGACCTGCAAGAATGACTCAGACGATTTCAAAGGAAGCTTGAGTCATGATTTATGAACAGTCTGCTCGAAGATTGCGCGATCGCGCCTGCCAGATTTTCCTCGTTTTTGTTTTTCTGCTGAGCTTTGCCTGTTGTCGATGCTGATTATCTGCATTTTAAAGCAGCACAGCATCGAGGATATATCTAGACATACAAAGCACTCGGATAGCAATTCACGATACGAGCTCCCAGTCGATATGAACAAAAGGAGGCACCTACAATCCAGTACGATAATAATGAAGCAACGAAAAAATAATACGATAACGTTGACTTTTTATTCTGAGCCACGACGGCGTTGAAACGCGCATCCGTGGCCAACACGAGTCTGCAAAATTACGTTAACTGAGGGAATGTATCCGCGCTGCATGCTAAGCACTTCCGCTGGCAGATTTTTATCTCTTCTCTCTCGCGCGCGTTTCGCTATCGAATAATCTCTGCAACTGCAAACTTCGGATTAATACAATATCCAGATTATTCCATTTTCAACATTCTCTCATTTCGGATCAATTTAGGAGAAATTTGCCTGAACGTTGCGACATTAATAACATTTAAATCGAATATTTGGGGAGATTTATTGTGTTTTAACTTCAAACGAGGTTCGCGTACAAAATAGGAATAGACAGATGTTCCGTTTAGACGTTTAACAAAAAGAATTGTCATAAATTCTAAATTTATTACACTTTACTATAAGAGATACGTGTATTCTTCCAAATATCAAAACTCAGAAATAAATTTTAACCCAGATATAAATTTCAGAGCTTGCTCTTTACACTGACGTCCATCTTCTGTTATTAAAAGTAGTACTTTATATGTTATGAATTTCTTTTATTATAAACGGAACATCTTATATTTTAAAGTGAATCGAAATCTTGCTTCAATATGATTTCTATTTGAAGATTAATGTTGTAGGCCTATTCCGACGTGTTTTCAGATAGTCGACTCCAAAGAAATTCTAAATGAGAGAAATCTAGGACACTAAGTATAGCCCATCTGTATACCAATATAAGTTTTAAAAACATTATTTATCAAATAATAAGAAATATTGTGATCGTTTTTGGCACAACAATTCTGACCCAAAGCAAGAGGAATCAACACAACTGTTTGCATTTTCAGACTACAATCATAATATATCACGATCGTTCGTTTCTGCTATTTGAATTTACAATGAGCGCTGTGGGAGAATCTAGGTTCTCAAGCTGGATTGACTATCAATCGATTTGCATATTGCGTCAATGCGAGAAGTGATTTTTTTTTTACCATACGATTTACTTTTTATCGGATTATTCTACACTGTCGAATAGCGAGATACTTCGACAGGACGGATCCGAAAGGACCGAAATCTTACGGTATCCAAATGTGTGTGTGTGTGTGTGTGTGTGT
>NW_017305569.1:4921741-4944842 GCF_001594115.1 Trachymyrmex septentrionalis | reverse complement strand
TGTGTGTGTGTGTGTGTGTGTGTGTGTGTGTGTGTGTGTGTGTGCAGGCACATGCGAGATATCCCGTTTTAATCTCCGTTGATAAATATCTCTCACAGCGCTCTGTATATTTTAGCCGGCTCGAAAAGGATTTTACGCAGTTGAATTTCTGTCTGAATTTTTTGTCTGTTACTTTTATATCGGACCGAGTACAGGTGCGCTTTTTTTGCAAAGCAATGACGTTGATATTGCGACGCGAATTTATATCGAAAATGTCCTACGTCGCACGTTGAAACTGGAAACTGAGAAACTGAGGACATTGGAATATTGTAAAATATTTCACGTTCTACAATGTACTTCAAAATTTTGTTTTCCAGGCTCTAAGGTTTATTGGATGTTTCTGATTATTCGTAACTTTTTGAATGTGTGTGTGTGTGTTGCTAATATTATTTTTTATAAAAGATATTCTAACGGACGCCTTAAAATTAAGTAATGCTGATGATATAAGATACATTTATTTAAAGATTTAAAAGAAATAGTTATTTTTTTAAATAATCCTACTTTATGAAATTCTTCTTTTTTCATGTTAAACTGATTTTTAAACTGATGTTTAAACTGATTATTTTTTTTAAAAACAAGTAGTGTGTAATACCCAACTCAAAAACTTCGAAAAACATTTTCTTCTTTTGAAATTTATCACTTTATCTATAAAACATTATTTATAATTTCTTTTTTTTTTAAATATAGGAAGAGGTTTAAGCTCTTTAAAAATTAATTGAAAGCTAACCACATTTATTTACGATAGCAAGAATTTTGTAAGTATCACATCGATTGCTACTCCCAACGATGCACAACAATCGAAAGAATGAAACACCTTGTATGTCCGTGGCAGATGATTCGTCAGTATAAAGCAATGCTTGGAATGTACGCTGCCGTCTTTCACGAATGTCTTTTCTTCTTTGTCGTTGAGGAACGAAGCATGCGATGGTATACATATTCATGGCAGGAAATGCAATTGTTGTTGTGATCCTTTCTCCTTAGAAAAATTAATGTTATCCAGCACACCGTCAGATTTATTAATAAACTCATGTCCGTCGCGTTGGCTAAAAAAAATGCGACGTACAGTATATTTATACCTCGTGATTCGTTAATGTCTCGTTATTTTATTTTCTTCCATTAAGATGCATTTAGGCCGATAACTTTTTACATCAATAATATGAGCAAAGTTGAATATGTAAAACAAAACAAGTTTCGAAAACACTTTTTATATTTTTATGCTTTTCACATTTTAACGATATTTAATAATACTTACTATTAATAAAACATTAACGATACTTTAAACTTTCGATTTATTATTATTTATTTATAACTCTCTTAATATCATGACACTATAAGAGAGTTAAACAGTCTCAAATTAATTTACGCTGAAGTTTATAAGCACTCGTCTTGAGTGGTTTATCTTGTATATCAATTGTATTGATCAATTTTTACGATAATGTTTAAAAGAGTTTTCGCTACAAATTAAGAAAACTCATCTAAAGCGTATTTCCTTGTCGCTTACGAGTTTCTCAGTCTATTTTCTTTCGCATGCCTTCGCGTACGCATGCCTCTATGTCACGTCGTGACACTCTTCTCGTGAACACACGCAACGCGAACACCATTATGTTTTTTAATTCGTGCTCCCGTAGGGCTGAGCTCCAGGCCCTTAGCGCGCATCATGAAAATGCAATAATCTCGCACGAGCTGTGGGAGCCCGCCTATAATTTATGCAAAAAGAGGAAAACGATGTTCGTGGAAGACAATAAATGATTGGTGATAGTAATGATTAATGTATGAGTCTTCAGTTTTATGAAAATATTCTTGGTGCTCTCAATGCTCTTTTCAGGCTTGATATTAAAACGTTATTAAAATATAGTATCCTCATCCTACATTTATATGTGTTACGTTTTTAGTTGTAAAATGCTTGCAACAAGCTACCGTTAAAATCCATCAAATTAAAAAATCAAATTAAAAAAAAATAATTTGTAATATATTGATATATAAGATAATCCTTAAATATTGTATTATAAAAGATTTTAGAGAGTATTTCCTTACATTAATTTAAAATGAACACTTTATATAATTATGTATCTAAAAAGGCTTAGGTTAGTTTTAAAGATACAGGAGATGTTTGAGTTGAAGAAAACAATTTTCTTAAAAATTTTGACTTTTAAGGCTCATTTTTCTATACATTATTCTTTCATTAAACCAGGGACGGATCAAAGATAAGATATGCTGGTATTTTTGAAATTATACTGTTTCGAATAAAACTTTCTTATAAAACTTTTTTGTCTTAAATTAACGTAAAGAATTACGTAAAGAATTCTTAAAATGTTTAAAATATTTAAGAAACATTTTATATATCTATATGGAAAACATCAATCATGCGAATTTTTTTTAAGAAACAAGGATATGAAATGAGGAATGTAAGGGTAAGAATATGATCAAAATATGACAATACAGAGGAATTTACATTGTGCAATAATTTTTTAATCTGTAGAAGTTTTTAATAACTTTACATTTGTTTAGGAAAGAACAGATTTTAACAAAAGTGTAAAGTATTTTTAATATTTAAGTTTTAATATTATTTACTCAAAATTATTTTTTCATCTATTCCTGGAACATTCACAAGAGAACACTTGTTTGCTTTTATTTATATTTACCGTCTATATACGAGTAATATTATTCTTATGTATATTATTTTAATGTACTCCTTTAAATAACGCACTCCTTCGATGTCATTATTTGTGTAATGCGAGTACAATCATTTCATTTTACGATTGTACAAACGGGCTATCCCGTTGCACTGCCGATAGGACATCGAAATTAATATCCATATATGTGCACAGGTATGTGCCATACCTATACCTACATACACACACACACATATATATATATATATATATATATATATATCTGATTGCAAAATCAATTCCAAACCAATCAAAGTTGCGGTTTCAGCATCCGTGGTACCTGTACTATGTAAGGGACATGAAAATACGGTCTATTGTGGTGCACAATGCGCACCGACTTGATCACATCCGGGAATGGAAATCCTGCAAATTGGAACAACTTTCGCTATTACATATATAGTAGATAGATACATCTTCGAATTACGGAACATTTCTGTGTTTCACATAAGTTTGAGCGGGCTTTAACAAGACATACGAACCATTCGCGTTTTAGAGGAATAAGTAATTACCTTTTCGTTATCTTATCAAACTAGCTATTAAAACGACTTAGTCATTGATTGACATAATTTGCACATTATTATACTTATGTGACAAACAGTATTTTAGGAAACTAGGTATATACTTGTTTTTTAATTTTTATAAGGCGAAATTTATTTTTAAAATCTGACGACTCTTTCTTCGAGTAAAATTTATTATAATTTATTATTTTATTTATTTTTTGTTTCAAAATACGACAGTTTTAACGCCATACAGTGATTTTTTCCGTCCTGTAAAGGTTAAAGTATTCTCTATGTATATATAATTATTGTTTCAAACAAAGAAATTTTTACTGCGAAATTGTACTTGCGTGATAAAGAGAGAGTTTATATTAAATTAGTGACAAATTTAGTATCTAAAATCGTAAATACATGCGTTGTAATTTTAATACTTTATATATTATAAAAAACGTATTATAAAACGTACATTTTATAATACTATTATATGGAATGTGGATATGACGTGCGACTGTGCAAAATATTTAAAAGAAAAATTCTGTTCTTTGACTGTAATGGGCAAATATATGAATTATTAACAAAGAAAATACACAAACGGTCGAAGACGCGTTGTTTTAATAAATAATTTTGCGGTTCTCTTTCGGATGCTGAAACTTTGGAAAGTAAAACTATAGCGATTCATTATATTGACATACATATATCTAGCCTTGATTCTATATAAGTCACATCGACGTCAATAATATTCCAGCCGCTTGGCAATCAATGAAACGTTTGAGTTAATATGTCACGAGACATATGATTCGTAAGAGTACGTCGCGTTAACACGCAATGCGACAATCAATTCAGTCTCACGATAGTACGTTTTACACGAAAATCTTTTAATGTACGATAACATGTTCTTTTACTAGGGCTGATAAATACGCAATGTCTTAATAAGGCATTCAATGTTAATTATCGTAGTAGAGACGCCAGTTCATCAAGCAGTACATTGGTCAGACAAGCTCAAAGCGATAATATATAATGCATCAAACGCTTTTCGTGGGCAAGCGAAATCATAAATAATTCCATTGAAACGATGAAGCTACGTAGCGACGTCTACGTCGTGAAATATCGACAGGAGGAATTCTGCCTGTTGAACTGAAGATGTTACAGAATCGACCGCGGCAACTTAAGCTAGCGCTAATTCCGGGCGACTCGAGTCTCTTTTCTGTTGCCTGTCTATCAGATTAAACTTTAACGTAGCAAAAAAGAAACAGAAGAAGGAAGCCAAATTAGCCCGGAATTAGTTAATCTAGACGAGAAATACGAGCGTGTGCATGAATGATGCAGTGGGAAATGAAGAGCGAGATTGTGAAAAAGTTTTAACGTAGAGGAGTGATGATTCCAGATCTGGATAAAGATCTGAATAGAATTTTATCGTCGAGCAGATCCTGAGATCGCATAAATATTATGACATCCGCTAATAGCACTTCGATTACGTGTCACTTGACAAGCGTAACGAGCGTTTGCTATCATAATAAAATGATAACGGATTGGCGAACGAAATTTGCATTTATAAAGGCTATGAAGAGTGATCGTTTATAGCGGGAGTATTAACATAAACCGAGGCACATTATTTATTGCAAAGCCTCGTGAGAGCGACAAAATGTGATCGTGTGTATACCGATCATTGATCCATCCCTTCGAGAATATAGATGGGCGTAAGACTCCATTATGACTTCATAAAAGATTCCTATGATGGCAGAAGACATGAAAAGAGCAACAGCTTATTATTACCACAATCAATGGGTTTACTGACTTTTAATTTACTGATTTATGTTAGATGTATACTTATTTCTTGTTTTTTGTGCATCTTTTTATCGAAATTAATTGTAGTTTATTTGTTCCTTCATTTTTTCATTAGATTTGCTCTAAAATCTGTTAAAGTAATTCTATGATCTCTTTTAGTTTGCCTATCTTATATCTATTACTGAAGTAACCGAAATGCAAAAGCTGCTATATTTAAAAATAAAAACAAAAGAAATCTTTGAATTTCTTAATATTTTAGTTACAAATTAAACATTTTAAATTGTGAAACAATTACATATCTTATAAGAATTATTTTTAAAAAGTAAATAAAGTTGCAAAAGAAATTAAATCTCTATTCTGTACTGTTACTAGCCTAGCTGGTTTATTTTCTAATTTTTTATTTTGATTTATTATTATTTTTTTACCAAACTTGTTTTGCCAATTTTTCCTCTGTGTTTAATATTTTGTTTTCATTTGAATTTGACATGGACATAAAAGAGAAAAAATAATGTATTTTTTAAATAAATTTAATTAAATGTAATGTTTTGTAAATACAATAAGTATAATATTTCCTTTTTTTATCAATAGAATAATAAAAATAATTTATAAAAATGATTTCATAAAAATTCATAAATAATAATAAATCAATAACCTATAATATTTAGGTTTTATATCGATACTTCAGTTCCAAAATCAATTTAATCTTTCCTCCAGCTACAAAAGTAGTCGAGTGCATTGTATTTTAATAAATAGAAATTATATTTCTTATGTCATATTATACACATTTTGTTAATTAAAATAATTATTTTTTCTTAATAAAAAAAATATTTCTTATTAATAGCTTGAATAAAAAAAAATTATACAAGTTTTTTCGCTTTCCCTAAAAACATTTCTAGTAAAGATAACTACTTTTATAAATGGGCTACTCACTTATAATCTTTCATACGAATGGAAGGATATAATATAATATCCCTCGAGGGATATAATATGTTCTTTCCATCTCAAATAATCCAGAATTGAATTATAAGGTATAAGGTATTTTACGGTAGATGATATGCAAAAGTCCGTCTATCCGTTCCAAATACATACCATTGTACCAATGTGTATTCGTTCTCGTAATATATCACGTTTTTTTGCTATTCATGAACGCGATGTTAATCGAGGTGATGAATCGATATGCGCATATAAGTATGCGAAAAAATAGATCGCCTTTATGTATCGAGGAATGCAAAAAATCTGCAACCTTTAGAATAAATCAGCGCGCAATCGTCATCATATAATATATTATTCTCGTGATGATGCATACATGTATCGGGCCTTGTTTTCTTCCATTTACATCGTCATCTCGGTAAATAGCACCATATCTGCACCACGCGGACAAAGAGTAACGAGTAGCCCCGACTTGTGTAATGGCATTAAATGTCAGGTCAAGTGACTGGCGAAGCTAGTCGAGTCTGTGTGCAATTGTAGCCTCTCCGTGTGTACTTTATTTCCACCGCGAATATAACATACTTACAAACGGCGCGCCTACTCCCATTCTCTCTGGGAGCACCCGCGATTGGCGCGTTCGAATTGTTCATCTGGCAGCTTTTTATTGCTCGCTCTGCGCGGTCAAAGGGAATTTTGCATAGTGCACTCGTTGCGAAATATGCCGTGGGAGTCTTTTCGCCGTCACGTTTATACCTTTTCTCGTTTGTTCGTAGCGTACAGGGAGGATATTGCGAAACAAACAAAAATTTATATATAATTGAATCGATATTCTCTGAGGGAAAATTAAATACGCGCTTTTAAAAAGAATATGTTTAATTGAAAACAATAAAATATTAATTATGAGAATTTCTCTTTGTTTCGATTTAATAGAAAAAACTTGTGACTAATATTAAATTCAGTAATATAAATTTTACAATATAATATATTTTACAATATAATTTTACAATATATAATTCATTAATTGAAATTTGTCATAATATTTTTAAAAATGAAATATTAATTATAAAATATTATATAATATTAAAATTATATAATAATTGAGAATTTATAAGTAATACAAATTATTACACTATTTTGCATTTAAATGAAAAATTGAGTTGAAGCATACGATACATGAATTCTTTCGAAATATATTCAATTGGGATTAGCGTTGTTTTATGTCCATACGTATACAATTCGATATATTGTTGTGCACGAATAGAAAACACGAATATAAGAAGCAATTCTTCTCTCTTAAAAAAAAATAATAATAAAAATACTTTTGTGCATAGCTAGTATTTTTTTCGTTGCACGGGACAAATGTCGACTGAAAAGCTAATTGAAATATCGGGAAAAAATATGGGAAGCAAATTGTATCGTTAGCAATAGTGTCTATATTGCAATATCTGTCCTATTATGCTTGTAATATCCCATCAACCTTTAACTTTTATGACTCATAGTTCAGCGAAGCAGATATTTCTGTTGTGTGTAAAAATAATTCTAAGGACAGGAGACAGAGTCTCTTTTAATTCACGGAAAATGTTGTATACATACACGTATATATTTATAATATATATGTAATATATATTTACGTATATATATATATATGTAATATATATTTACGTATTTATATTTAATTTATATTTACGTATTTTTATATTTATATTTAATATTTAATTTATATTAATATTTATATTTATATTTAATTTATATTTACGTATTTATATTTAATTTATATTTACGTATTTTTGGTAAACCGGATGGGAAGAGACCATTGGGTAGACCAAGACGTAGATGGGAAGAAAATATTAGAATGGACCTTAACGAAATGGGGTACGAGGGTCACAAATGGAGGGATCTGGCTCAGGGACGGGAACAGTGGCGGGATTTGGTATTTGCGGCAATGAGCTTTCGAGTTCCTAACGCCTAATAATAATAATAATAATAATATTTACGTACTTTCCACGTTTTTGTATTTATAAATAAACATGTTAAAAAAAAATTTTTGGGATGTTACCTGGAAAAATCTGGACAATCTGGAATTTTTAGAGAATTTTTTTTATCCTTGAAAATCAAAGAGTTATATGGAATTTTATTGGGTCTCAGGGATTTTCAAATTTTATTTTTTAAACTTAAATTCTTTCTCTGAAAACATTGTTTTTTCAATTTTTTTGTCTTTATAATGTTAATAAACTAGCAATAAGTACGTCATACACATCTACATATTTTATGTACACATTCTTGGGTATTTTGTGAGTTTTTATTTAAAAAATCAAGATAAAATATAGAAAAAAATACTCAGCAGAATAGAGTAGCTGATACTATTTTGTAGTGTAAACTTTCCTTATATTGTCCTATTACTGTCCTTTTATATTGCTCCAATTGTGTAAAAAGTGATAAGTACAATCTCGTAGAAATCCCTATTTTCTGGTCATTTTCAATATATAGTTTACTTGCACGCTGCTTGCACTCCAATTTATTTCAAAATTGCACGAACATATTCTTTAATCTTACTTGAAATTTTGAACAAAAATACCAGAAAAATTGAAGCATTTTCAGGAAATTTTTTTACAAAATTTCAGTAAACACTTTGATTTAAAAACAAATCTAAAATATAATACAGCTACTCACAATGTTGGATGATTATCTTTAAGTAATATTCACAACATATTTCTTTCTTTTACTGAAGAGATCGGATTTAGATGGTTGCAGTATATATATCATGGAATTAAAATTTAAAGTTATCGAGAATCTCTCATATCTGTGGTGTAATGTGCATGCACAGAGAGAATTTTTATGTATCTTACATCATGACGATGCAATATATTTTTACTTGATATTCAAAAGAGGAATTTTCTATAATGCAATTTTCATAGAAGATTGCATGAGAAATGATTGCGTATCTTGCTTCTTATAAAATTTCTTCTCTTTCATATCATATAAATGCTGTCATGTAAGCGAAATGATTTGTGTTGTCTCGTTATTCTTATTATATTGATTTAAGTTATACACAAAAATTTATTTTGTAAAAATATATTTATGAACATTTATGATTTACATATATTTATAAGCGTATAAATATGCATATTTTCGTTTTATATCTTACGTATTGATTTTGCTAAATTGGGAATTTATCAATATCGGGAATTTATTATTAATAAAAAAAGTTATGTAAAGAAAAAAAGCAGAAAACGCCAGTTCTCTCATACGTTTACTATATGTGTATTTCACTTTATGCCTCGACGAATTTACGTTACAACTAATGCGACTTACTAGTATTGTTCGCATTAATTAAATTTTCTCATGTGTATAATCACATTTGCAAAGCAGCTCAAAGCAAAGTTGCGCGAGTTGTTTCTCGGATTTCTTAATTTAAGAATGTCACTTTTAACTTAATGAAACATTTTCTTTACCCCTAATGACAGAGCTACGAGATCGCGTAGAACGTCTTCAGACTTATTTCTTGCCATTAAGAGATTCTTGCATTTGACGTGTTCTTCATCATCAGTTAATTAAAAATGCTCTGTATATAAGTACAGTTGCTACAACTAAAACAAAGAGTGGAAATTTTAAATTTTTTTAAAGATTTTCTCCTCTTAATTTGCAATATTGATGGAAGTTGCAGTGCCTTTAGGGAATATTGACGGTCCAATTTTCTTCGAATATTGCGATGCACTTTTATATTTTATTTTATTTAATATTTTATTAAAAACTAAAATGAACGTATCCCTATTCGATGAAGAGAGACAGCAAATATTTTTATTTAAACATTTTTTCATAAAAATAATCTCCAATTTTTCTTGGATATCAGATAAAATTATTTTTAATATGCAGCTATTAATTTTTTATAAATAAGTATATTTAACATAATTTTATTGTTATAATAAAAACATATTATTGTTGTTATTTTTATAATCATTTTTAATAATGTTATTTTAATAAATAATAAGCATTTAATAAACAATAATTGCTCGAGAAAGATTTTACTATATATGAAAAATTATAGTAATGCTTTCTTCCTCAATTTTTTTCTACTGTTTTAAAAAAATTGGTTGGGAATATTCTTACGTGCCCTTTTTTTCTCAAGCTAATTGTAACGTGTACACGTAAGTTATATGAGGGATCTTTCCTGTGTAGAAGTACGCCTATTTCCGGCGACTTTCTTAAAACCTTTTGAACCTACACTGGAATCTATGCTTTCAACTCTTTCAGATACACTTTGACAACCGAAAGTCAATATCAAGTTTCCTGTACAGTACGACACGTACATGTACAGCTTATTGAAAAGCACCGATTACAACTTATTGAGAAGAAAGCGACACTTTATTCCGCGAAATTGTTCTACGTGATTTCGCAATGAGTTTTTTCGAAGACACTTTTTTCTTAGTTTATGTAACTTTTTTTTATAGTTCCGTATATAGAAGTAATAGAACACGGAACAACTATCGATTTATATTTTTAACGTTACGATGAAATATTATAGTGTTAAATTTCTAATGTCAAATTATACTTAATGTGAGTTATTTTTTTTATCATTCCTATAATTTCGCCATTGCTCCTACTCCATATGTTCTTAATTTAAACTAAAACAATGAAGTTAAACAATTTAACTTAAGAAAATGTATTAAATTTAACTCAAATTTAATTTATGAATATGTATACGTTAATACAGATGCTGTTTTAAACCTTAAAAATAACAGAAATGGATTGATTTACATTTTGACGTATATGATAGAAATAAAAAATAACAAATATTATATAACTTAAGGAATTCGATTGCCATTGCTTCTTTGCTATTTGACAGTGTACTGTTCGATGTTTTTGACCCGGAAAAATCTTAATGGATACGCCAAGAAGAAAAAGTAGTGTGCACGATTTTCCACTGGAAAAATGTTACTTCTAAACGTCACCGATTTATTGAGGGATCTGAGTCGTCTTGAAGGTCATTGCACCTTCAACTTACATGGTTGCTACATTGCACTTCACGAGATTTCGCTACTCGTGAATAGCGAACGTCAAAACTACCATGATAAGATAAGCCAATGTCGTAAACCGCTTTAAGTTTCACGTTCCTAACGATTAGATTATTCAGCGGACTGCAAGGACTCCGTCGATCTTGATCGTCTATTTTGTATCTGATAAAATTGCAAATAAAACGATGATTTTTCTAGAGTTAATAAAAGAGAATTTCAGCAACTTAATTCATTATTGATTAATATTTACATAAACAGCTGCATAATTAATTTGTCAAAGTCCGTTTGTTGAATTATTCAATTTTGATATTTTTTCTGAATATTAAAATAGCAGTTAAAAATATTTCAATATATATAATACATGCAATGAGCGCAAAAAGTATTTATACAGCAAAAATTTTTATAAAAAGATCTTAATTATAGAAAATAATTAGCACTAATTAACAACTTCATACAATACATTCAGTCTTATATATAAATAAAAGAGCTTTGCATGTTTCTAATCATAGAAGCTCTCAACTGTGCAAATATTTTTTGTACGCGTCTAAATAATTTATTATTTTCGCTTATTTTTAAAATACATAATATCTATAATTTATTTTTAAGAAAAATAATTTTAGGAATATATAATTTATCTTATTCTTTGTTAATAAACTGCTAATTAATGTTTATTTAAAAAAAATAAGATTTTTTTTTGAAAGATATCTCCTCTGTGCGATACTGTTTACATTCACTGTAAAACGATGAAGATTTTTCTATGTCAAGATTTTATTTTCATTTCGGAAATTTCATTAAAGAAGTACAGTTGCGTCTTGAAACGGAGCATGTAAAATGAATAGCTGGTATCACTCACGCATGTTTGTCTGTTCGTGTTCGATTTCTACGCTTCGGCTTTGAAAGCGACTAACAGCACAAGTCGTCGTGGCACACATTACGTGTTATGGCCGTATGTGTTAAGGAGAAGCCGGAAGCGTCTATTTTCAATCGCACGTCAACCACGTCCGGCAATTCTCTATATTAGTACCATACTATTCGAAAGATTCCGTCGTGATTTGTCACGTGAATATATGCGCGCGCGCGACGCATTAAATCAAACACATTGAAGTGGACGGCTATCTCGCTCGCAGATTAACACGATAACGTCGCCAGATAATCCTCTTATTAGAGCGCCAATTTGGTACTCGTCGTCGCGAGGCGATAACTATAGTTAAATCAAAAGTATTAAAATAAAACAATTGTTTTACAAGCAACACAGCCCAATATCCGTAACACATTAATACAAAATTATTAAGATAATTTTTAAATAAAAGTTTTAGATATTAAATATCAGATATAAATATTAAATATTATTTATTTGCATAATAATATAAATCGCTATTAGTTAGTAATGCACAACATGTTAAATATTACAGATGAATAGTCTATATATAAATAAGCATTATTAACATTAAAATTACAGCTTAATTGCAGCTTAATTTCTGATATAGAAATAAAATGTGATATGGAAAAATATTTTCATGTATGTTAACAATTTTTAAAATTCAAATTGCATTTGAATTAGAGAGTTGCTCCTAATGACATAATTTGTTTAATATATTAATATTTCATTAACATTATAATCGCAATTACATTGAAAAATGTTAGCGTGAATAATTCGATAACGAGCATAATTCATAGAGAAAGAAATAGAAGAGCACGTATTTATTATAATTTTTAGAAAAATTGTATGTAGTACATAATTGTTTAGAATTTTGGATAAGCCATTATCCAAAGGATATTATATTAGCATTAAAATTACAGTTTAAGTATAGCTTAAATCCTAAATTAGAAATAAAAAATATTTATACGTATATTAACAATTTTTTTTAATCAATATAAATTATATTTTACTTGTTTCTAATGTCATAACTTTTCAGTACATTAATATATTTCACTAACATGATAAAACAATCGTACTGAGTAAGAAATATTGGAAATATTCTATACTTTGCTATTATGCATAATTCACAAAGAGGAACATATTTATTAGTGTAATGTGTTATAATTTATAATGTGTTGAAAAATTACACGTAGCTTATAATTATTGAGAATTTTGGACAGTTTGAAATTTGATTAGAGCATTTTTTACATTTTTAACTGTATATATTGCTATTCTCAAATGTTGAATATATTATATGTATATACCAAATCAAAGAAACACTGTAAAGGCATTTATGTCTAAAGACTAGGTCACAGAGGTAATTTCCATTACGTCCACGTATTGGTTGCGTCTCACTCGGTCTCACATTTCGTCGAAGAAAGAAATTGCGATTGATAATATCGAGATCACGTTACTAATTGCGTCATCGGTATCGCCATTATTATTGCCTTTGTCATTATGATTGTTTGGCTTAATTGTAACGAGAAGAGAAATGAAATCGCGGTGGAATCGGTTTCGCCGACTGCGAATTCTCCTGTTATTCGATACCTTGCAACGACTCGCAATTTCTCGAAGTATAAATCAGAGAGATTTCGTTCCTATTATTGTTCTGTTTAAGAGACTTCCATTAAAATAATTCCTTGCAATATTACTTTTTCCATTTGTCAGTGTAAACAAAGCTTGAATTTACGGCGAAAGAAAAATTTGTTTTACAGGTTGTTATTATAAATTACTCTTCTAATTTAATTTGGAATAGAATTATTATATCAGTTGATATTATGTTGCAAGTTAAAAATAATCGGCGTACAGTTACATATATCTGAGATAAATTTATTTAAATACATATAGAAGATTTCAATCTCTGACTTTGACCGTACGTGGCGCTTCTGTTACTTAATTAATCTTTTCACAAATTTCCTTTAAACGCTTACAATCGATCATTTTTTAATTTTCATTAATACAATATATTAAACCGAGGTATTTCGATAAAAGTGAACATTGCAAAAGAAACATTAAAGTGAACCGTTTGTATTTTTAACTAAAAATAACATCGCAATACATGTATTTACGTATCAGTACGATATTTTTATTTGATATTTTGGTAAAAGTGAGGATTGTAGAAATAATATTTAAGCGATGGACAAAGTATTATATTTATATTTTAATTAACTATAATAGAAATAATATCATATATATCTTATATAAACGTACCGCGTGCTTATATATTTTCTTTGTTCATTGCATGTGGAAAAATTAACATTAGTTTTTTAAAAGCTTTGTTCTGGAATGCAATTACATGCGACTGAATAACAAAAGAACCTTAGCATAAAGCTAATATTTAACAACCCACGAAAAAATAATACATGATTGCATGCAGCGCGCTTAATGAAAAGAACATCCGCAACAAGTGCAATTATGGCAGCTAACCACTCGTAATTGCTCCTCAAAAATAATTGTGTTAGTATGAACGTATTCTTTTTTTTTTGTAATTAAATTTTTTCCGCTTTATTTTAATTTATTCGTGAATATGAGAAAGTCGCTTTTTCCTTCATATCTGACATATAAATGTATCAAACATATAAATGAAAATAATTGTGATGTACGTTTGCAAACAGAGAGATGAATTTTCGTACTATTTTTACATCAGCAGAGACGTTCCGACATGTACACGCGTTGATGAATTTCAACGATGAGCTGTACTTTCATGGTAAAGGGAACCAAAGTTTACCTTTCAAAGAACCATGGCTCTACCGCTACTGTCTCTGTTGTCTTAACCGGGAGTAAAATATTATTTCAGTGTCAGCATACTCTCTTCTCTCTCATTATATACCGAGCAATAATATTACGTTATATATGTGTATTTATCTACACAGTGAATGTATTATCTAATGATAATTAAGGATAGACTCTGTTAAACAGATATCACTGTTGCAATATTTTGTCTGCTAGTAATCTTCTCCTTATTTTTTAAGCAAATTAATAAAAATTAATAAAAATAGCATTTAAAAAAAATTTTGTTACACATCATTTGTTGCTTGCTATGCAAACGTAATAACAAATTATTTTATACGTATAATAGAATGAAATGAAAAATATAGTCCGTGAAATATGCTGATCTTGATATTATAACAATATGATATTTTAGACAAAAATTTACGCAATTTTTATTTTATTTCTTAATCCTTTTGTATTTTTATGTTTTCTGTAAAGTAATACATTTAAAAAGGACCATTATAAAAACATTTGTTCGATAAAAGTAATATGATTACGTTATATTTTAAATAGAAAACTTTGTTTTTAATTTTATTTGAATAGAAAATTTTATTCCATAAAATAAAAAAGGATTGTTCTTTTAATTCGAATTTTTGATAAAAAAATTTAATGTAATTTTGGGAGGGAAAAAATGAAAATATATGATATTTAAGAATATTACAAAGTTACAATCTTTTTATTACGCTTAATTATGTCTATATTTTTCTATATTGATATTTGACTGCATTGTATTGTACATACAAGTTTACGTGCATCGGTACTGAATGGGCGTAATGTGAATTTAATTTTAATGAACTTTTATGCGGAAACAATAAATTATGCCGGCGGATGTACAATAGGTGTTAATTAATCGAAGAAGTAAAAATTAATATTGTGACGAGTAATATTGTACGTAATTTGCAAGCTATTAAGGTCGAAGCTTCAATGAAACTATGTACCCAAACTATGTAATAGATTTTTATTGCGTCGTAGCCACTGTGTTGCGATTAATCCAACTTTCACTACGTCATAAAAACGAAACTCCGCTTCCGGACAGACATTGCGTGCTCGTCGACTATGCCACACTTTCCTTTGTGTTACTAACATACAATCTTAAAGAAATTGTTCGTGTCTTTAATATCACTTTATATAGAAAACAAATTTAAAAATATAAGTAAATAAAAATATAATTAATATAAAGACACGTACGTGATTTATATTACACAAATGCAAAATAATTTAAGAAATATTGTACTTAGCAAATAGAAATAGGAAGATAGAAAATAAATTATAATATTTTTATATTAATGTTAGTTTTAATGAGAATTATTTTGAATTATTTTGTCTTGTTTTTTAACAAAAGTAATTTGATTAATATAGATTGCCATTTAATACAATTTAATTTGTATTTGTCTTATTTATTTTTAGGAACAATATCTGATTTTTTACTAAATACTTTATCTAAATATTTTCTTTGAAAATAGACTAGCGGGATTTATATGACGCAGATATTGTATTAATAATCTTGCTTAATAATTTATAAATGTCGATTACCCTTTATGCATCCAGAGGGCGGAGGTTGCTGATGAAGCAATAAACACGAATGTCAGGCATTATCAAACAAAGGGTACCTATATAGTGACAATGACGAGACACATCGCGATTAATCACCCGATTTATGCCTACGGAAACATCCTGGGAACATTTTCCACGGAGAAACGTCGTTGTGTCGGCTTCACGCGAACAATGCCCTCCTCGTGACGGTAATTCGCGGTCCCCATCGCTATTTTGCAATTTGCTTTCGCGCGTCGTGAGTGACGTTACTCGCCTGTGACACAATGAACATGCCGGCCTTATGGGAGATCATATTACGCCGTAGCACTTCTAATTAGCAGCGGCACGAGAAGTGAAAGAGACGAACAGAAAAAGAGATGCATGTCCGGTATTAATAAAGATCGGCGAAACTATAAAAATCTCTCGCATTTAAAATTAATAAACAATGTAATGGAGCGTTTATGTACAAATATTACAGATATTTAATTTTTTAATATTTGTTTATATTAATATGACTATATAACTGGATAATTTTTTAGCTATAATAATAAATATGGATTATTAATTTGTATAAAGATAAAATATAAATTAATTTTTGTGTGTAAGTAACCTATACATTTTTTTTAAATATAAAAATATAAAAACTTTTTTTATATTATAAATTTAAACATAAAATTTTAATTTGACTAGAATTATTTAAACGTTTAAGTTCTCATTCCCAAAACTAATGAATATTTCGAGCTTTTAAAATTCAATTTTTTAAAGCTGTTATATTTGAACATTTCTCTCTCAAGCTTTTAATATTTGAATTTTTTAAGCTATTTCAGTGAGTTATGAACACAAATACATGATATATCTAAAATAAATTTTTTCTGTTATTGATTTTTTTCTAATGCGAGACTCAATATGTACATACATTGTAGTGACGCGATTAAAATTAAAATAATGTTATGTCATGTGAGAAATTAAATGCAGCTGTAGTATCATAAAGTATTGATACGTTGATTCAATGTGTATGTACAAAATCGAAAGTCATATATATCTATGTAGTTTATATCAGTTTCAATTCCCGTCTCAGAGATGAACGAACAAACTAATACGCAGAATTTAAATACGTCTATGGCGTTTCGTTATTTATTGCAACTACTGAAAATCTATAGCGTATGTAACGCGAACTATAGATTTTCAATACTCTCGGTGAATAATGAAACGCACCCTATATGTATCTAATTTGCGTAAAAGATTTGGTGCATTTCCCCAGCGTATCCGAGGCAAACATTCTCGCGACATGGTACCTAACATCCCAACCAATAGCAAACAAACTAAGAGACCGTAATGGGACGTCATTGTTCGACAACGCAAGACAAGGCCGTGACTTGTTATTGGATAATTGGGCACTCGTATTCGCACTGTTACTCATACTCGTATCTACGCACGATGCAAGGCTTATCGTGGCGTGATAGGTCTACGAAATGATTCAATCCGCTTAAAGTACTCGACAACAAAAGCACCAAATAAATAGGATAGTGATTTAGAAAAAACCTACAACCGCCTCAAGATATCATTCGGAGCAAATCGGGCCACGTGCGCAATATGGTGTGATACGTTCCCGTGATGTCAGTAATTATCTGATAACGCGATAGCATTGAGGTAATGAATATATCTTTAATCGTAATTTAACAATGAATATTTCGCATGGATAATATTGTATGTTTAAGACCGCAATTTGAACAGCTATTTGCGATTAGCTATGAACATGCTGTGAAACTATTATTCCATCGATAATAAAGGATTAATTACCTTTCAGCACCAGATTCAATTATTTGGATAGTATTCCGCTTAACAGATATAATTTGTGGAAATTGCGATTTCGTTTCTTCGCAAATAGAATATTGCACAACTATACATTTCATATGTTGACTAATTGAAAAGATTCGTTTACAAATATCTAGTTTACAAATGTCTTGTATTTTTTTATTATTATTAATTTCGTTAAAGTTAGTAGGATTTGATAAATATATTAATGAAGTTGTTGATTTTTCAAAATAGGACTTAAGCGAAGTAACGTTTTAATAACGTCTTATTGTCTGATTAAAAATTGTCAAGGCATATATTCATAGTTCTTATTTTAAGACTGTCTTAAGTAATGTCTTAAGATGCAAAATGACTCTTTGATTGGCTTATTGACGTCTTAAGACTTAAGGCTATCTTAAATATAAGAACTAATTATGAACATTAGCTTAAAAGGTATTAGATGTCATTTGATGTCACCTTACTACTTCGAGAGCTTTATTCAACAAAAACTATTACTTGCAAAGTGTTTCTTGAACTGCAAATACTGCATTTTGTTTGATGAAAAGAGACGGGTCGTTGCGTTAGACTCTCATAAGCTTAGAATATCTGTTTAAACGCGATACTCGATCGGAAACTTTTGGAACAGTTAACCGGCTACTTGTACTTGCAATTGAATGTTGCAGCTTGGCTAACTTTAACGTGGATTTAGTAGTCGGAACGGAAACAATGCGCCGTTGCAGTCGAGCAAATACGAAGGCGGTGGGCGCGCTTCTTCGACGTTTCAGCCAATAAAGAGGATCATTACAACGTTTTAAAGAGTGACGTAACGTGTTTCCCTACTAGCGTTACCAAACGAACTGGAAAATCGCACGATTGCCGTTTCCTTGCTTGAAATACGGCCGATAGGAAACATTCGGTATTGCTCCCAATAGGAAAAAGTTGACTCTTTTAGTGTTTAATGAAAAAGTTTCTTTACCTTATCAATAGATGAAAATCTAATGAAGAATATTGAAGAATATAACAGAAACTTCGCAAATATAATAAAACTTAACTTCTATTTGTTTTAAAAACCTTGACTCTTATCTGTCTTAAAAAAATTAAAACTTTTTGAATGTTAACAAAACAAAAAAAAATTGTAAAAAATATACGAGAAGCATGTAAGAGTGTTTTCCATACAAAAAAAATACAAAGATATTAATTATTCTTTTTTATAGCTAATTGCTATCGAGTGGTGAATTAAGTATTTATTATCAAGTTTAATATTATTTAATTTTCATTGATATTTGATGTATTACAAACATATAAATGTATCCGAATATGTTGAAATTATCTATTACAAAGATATAAATTAATTAATGTTTGCAAATGCAATTCGTTGTCCTTGAAACATTAATTATTTGTATTTTTACAAGGAGATCTATTAAGCAGCATCTGTGTTAAATTCTTTTCGTTCGCGTAACATTTGCATTTTCAAAGCGCGTCTACGGATGAAGCGATCAAACGTTTCTGCATAACCATATTTATAAAATGCAGTGCACGCATAATCGCTCATTAATGCAAATTCGTCGCGACTGGGAGCACAAACGCGGGCGCGCACGGCGAAACAATGGAGGCCGACCGTGAACAAGCGAATCGATATCAGAATGTCATTCCGTCATCGGTTGACATTCACGTTGCGTCACGTTGAATTCGATTGACAACACTTACTAGCCACTCCCATCGCGTCCTTCAATTTCACCGATCCATCGCATAGCGCATCGTTACAACTATAATGAGAATGATCCTATACCCAATCAATATTGATCAAGATTATCAAGAACAATCGACCTCTCCCGTTGTCGTGTTAATCGATATATCATGACTTAATCTTCATAATAACGAAATAATGTATCCAATGAATAGGTGCATATGACAAAATAATGTTGTATCATTTTAATTGAAAATAATCTTGTTAATTTTTAATAATAATATCTATTAATGAAACCCAAGTAATTATTTTATTAAAACAAGAGCATGATGTATTTGTTTCATTAAAAATATTAATGGAACCAGCGCATGACATATTAATGAAACAAAATTATTTTCAACTCAAATAATGCTGTTAAAATATCACTTTTTTTCAGTACATTTGATTCGCAAACCGTATTTTCTTATCTAATGTTCTTCGACAGTTTGTTTTTTCATTGGATTATGAGAAAAATACTTTTTCCGAGATTTCTTATATAATTGGATTGCATGAGATATAAATTAAAATTAACAATTGTGCATGTTTTTAGTCGCATGTTTTTATTTATTTTTACATTTGACAGTTTGTTACACAATTTTATATAAGCGAAATAAAAATATTTTGTTCAAATAGTTTATATAAGATTAAAATAAATAATAACTTTTTTATCCCATGTAGTAATAATTATTTCAGAAAATAATTATATTAAAATTCTATAATAATTAAATCTCGGAATACAATATACACACATTTTTTTCAAGATTCTCTTTAATTAATTTGAATCATTATATTTGAATAAAACTCAGAAGAAGATTGAGTCAAATTATAATCTATACTGCAATTTACTTACCTAGTTGTTTCCTCTCTCTTTATTGTAATATTTATATTCATTCTCTTACATTCTCAAATACAGGACTAAAATGTATAGTAATTGGAAATATAGCAACCGGAAGTAATTATGTAAATAATTAAATTAATGTGCGTTGGTGATATACTAACAATATCTTGAGAGCTGATTGAATGTATTAAATTTTTGTAGGTTAAATCACACACACACATACACACACACTCTCTCTCTCTCTCTCTCTCTCTCTCTCTCTCTCTCTCTCTCTCTCTGTGCTATAACGTAAATCGCGTTTGCAATCGAACGCTGCGAAGCGTGTAACTTTATACGACATTAAATACACGCCTGCTTTGTCTACGTTTCTCCAACAAAGTTTCTTGCGATGTAATAATCGAAGGCAAGGTTTTGAAAAAACTCATTTTTAGCTGAATGTAATATATAGAGTATTTTTTTCTTTATAATTATAATTAAGAAGTAAAAATAAAAGTATACATCATTTTTGAGTAATAATTTTCAATAAATAATTTGTATATATGTTTTTTCTTCTGCGAGTTGTTTTTTTTATAGAGGGGAAATAAATTGTTTTAAATTTATAATATCTTAAATTGTTTAAATTCGGCTTATATAATATTTAAAATAAATTATTTATTCACTGATACTGTGCTGCATGCATTAATTAAACAGATGTCATCGATATTACCGTATTATCAATTGCTAATTGTAAGTCTTTTAGCTGCAAACAAGTAATTTTTCGTCAAAAAGTGAACATAATCACTAAAGCATTAAATGTGCCTCAAATTTTGACGATCAGAATAATATATACATAATTATAATTAATTATAATTATAATTAATAAATAATAAATTTGATAATTATATCGTACATTAATTAAGTCAACAATTTTAGTATTTTATAAAGTACTAAAATTACAGTACTTATAATACTTAGTGTTGCATTATTTATTTGCATTATGAATGTCTTCCATAACTTTGTTTAATAGTCGAATTTAAATTATTGTGTATTTTAATAGAACGATATACAGAGAGAGTTAATAACAGGAAGCAAACATTCTCAAGACAACTAAGAGGTCTTTATGTTAACATGTTATATATAGCTCGCAAATATAGTTGCAAAAAGTACCGTTAGCACCGTTGGTCCGAACTGGTTCTCCTTCGCCCTAGCGCCCACATCACAGTCACGAAGCGCGAAGACATCGCGACGGACGTTGAAGTTAGTGGAGCGTACAGCCGTGGTGCACTGTATCCGGCGAAATCATGAAACACGAAGAGCCACGAAGAGCCAACAATGAAATACCAAGGGAGAACAGGTGGTCACGCTCCGCTGACCCGCCATCCATACTTGAGACCGATGTTTTTTTTCTCAGAGACGCTCGGTCAAGCACCCCCCCAGCGCGGGAAATGTAAATTTACTGGGGAGACAGTACATAAACATCTAATACGGTATCTTTACTGCGAGAGACAAGTAGAGCTAAAGCAGAAGAAACCGACTTTGTTGTACTAAAATTAAAAAGAAGGAGGAGCATAATTATTATAGCATTAATACATATAATTGTGATTAAATGAACGATAAATAGATATAATATAAAAATTTTGTCTTTTATAAATTAAATTTTAGTATCTGCAATTTTATTGTATCGTTTATTTGTAATAATATTTTTCATAATTTCGTACGTAATTTAATAATAATTTCAATTTTTGTATTTTTAACAAAGCCTTTTAGAATTAATATATTTTTAACAGCTTCTCTTGCATGCAGTAAATTCATCACGAGTTTGAAATTTTCTATAAAAGTTATACAGCCTTTGTTCAAAGCGCAAAGTGCAGCATTGTCGCGAGTAGAGTGAATGAAATTTAATACTTCTTGAAGTTATTTTAAATATCATTAAAAGCGAAACTTTCCATAGTCGAAACGATTCTTTTTTATAACTTTTTTTTTTAAGTTTTTACTGTGCAGCTTTTTCTCTGCTTTGCATTTTTACGAAATTCGCAATTCTCGAAATTTTGCTATCTCCATAACGTTTACATGAGTTTCATTTGCACTCTTGTGCAGAAAACATATTCATAAGCATACCGCAGCGAGATAGCAAAAATATGGCATGCTCACAAGGCGCGATCGTCCACCGCATAAATTTTCTTTCTTAAAAAATACGAAATGCAAAGTAGTCGCGGATAGAAGAACCAGAGAGAATTCGCATAAATAATGAAAAAGACTGGTAATAATTAATGCATTTTTAATTAATGCATCGATACAATATTTAATAAACATTACCAAATAACGGCGTTGATTTAGAAAAAATATTTGGGGAGGGTAGTTTTATTAATCGGACATTTGATTCGAGCTATTTCACCAAAACTTTAACAATTATTGTCACTATAATTAAGCTTGATTATTACTATAAGATTTTTTTTAGTAAACCGATCCGTCAAACCTGACAATAACTGATTTTGATTTAAGCTTCGAAATTATAATCTACTTCTGACGCGTTATTTACAATTGCAGTATTCACTATGATCCTCGAAAAATCCGAGAAAGTACACTACAGAAATGCAGCAAAAAA
>NW_017305569.1:4919168-4921641 GCF_001594115.1 Trachymyrmex septentrionalis | reverse complement strand
ATGATCCTCGAAAAATCCGAGAAAGTACACTACAGAAATGCAGCAAAATTTACACGCTCGAATTACGCGAGCTCCTTCGTACAACAATGCGTCCTTAACTATCCGCGAGACGCCAGTAGTTGTGTTAGCATGTAAATGAAGGAAGTTGAGCAACGCAAATCTACAGACGGTTTGTGTATGCACTTGGGACGCGTTGCGTTTGGAGGAATAAGTAGACAGTATGGGGAATTCATGTGCTAGAAATGTGTTTCACTTTTCCGTCAGCTATGACGATGGATCAACTCGGCGCAGCTCGTGACGCTTCGTGTTCTCGCTTTAGTAAACCGCTTTTCGTACCGCATCGTTCGCTGCAGCTAGGAGAAAGTGCAGCGTTTTCCTTCGCCGCTCTTCTCACTGCTACAGCAAAATTTCTACATCTATGCCGAAGGGCAACCTTTGCGTTGTAATTAAACTCTTATAGCATAAATAGATGGGACGCACTAGTAAGTATTGGTATCCATACATATTTAATTAGAGTGTAAAAATAAAATACAAACATTTTGAATAATGAAACGTTCAATACATATTTTACGAAACAGCACAAAAAGTGCATTGAGGATTTTACGGTTTAATAGGGCAAACTAGGGTATTATGAATATATAGGCTGTAATTTTTCTAATAATTGCTAAATAGTGCATTTTTGTAGTCATTGTCAAGAATAATCAATATTTGCAGTAGTTATGTACTATACAGAACACTATACAGAATAACGAAATTTATGTAATTTTCATTTTGTCTACAAAGGATTTGCATGTGTCCACTAAAAGCTGCTATAATAACGTCAAATAAATTATTTGAGCAATTAAACTGTCCTAATCAACATTAAATAATAAAAGTACGTAAATTGTAATGTGATCTATAATTCGTACTTTTATTTTCACTATTTATTTATTAATACCATATCTATTTTTCCGTCACAGTTTGGAAAAGAAAGCTCATAACACACGCATACAAACACATAATTGTTTTAATTATAGAAATCTTTGTTTGGTTTCTTTAGTTTAAAAGAATTCTAATTTTTATGTTAATATTGCAATATCGCGTTATTATATTTATAATTACAACTAAGTTATATATATTTGTACTAAATATATGAAATTATAAGTTTTATTTATTATTTTGCAAAATGTACAATAATCAATTACAAGCGTTTTTAACATAAAACATGTATGATTAATTGTCTCGTAATACTATGGCTATCTTTTCCCTAAAAGTCAGGTAAAATGACCAATGCATACATTATAATTATTTTGATAAATTCCTGTTAAATGTTTTCTCTTTAATTTCGATAGTTATTATTACTTTAAGCTTCAGTGAAGTGGTATATCAAACGCTATTAAAAAATAACAAAAATAAAAGTATGTTTTTTACGTTTAAAAAACCTATGTCTATCTTATTCGAGTTTATCCTATATATTTATATTAAACATGCATTTTTACATCAATTTATGTACGGCGGCTTTAATGTGCATGCACGGCTTTAGCGTACACTCTCCAATCAAATTCGGATTAACAATTCCGTAGCGTCGCGATTTTTTAATTGAATTTCATTTTTCTAATAATCACATTTTCTGTCGTCAAAGTTATATAATATAAGTACTGTAATTATAAAAATCGTTAAAATCATAAATACTTATTTTAGCTCTTTTATCTTTCCAACAGGTTGTACGAGAATACAATCAAAATTGAAATCTAAAAACGAGTTTGTAATTATTTCTAACAGACTTGTTCGCTTAACGGAAAGGGAATGTCGCAATAGTACACGCGGGTATGTTGTCTAAGTTGTCTTCGATATAGGCGATTTCTTCAATGCGAAGGATATCCGCTACCGTGACTCAGAGCTCGGCACAACACACACATCTTAGCGTTTAAGAATTATACTAAACTTTCTACTATCTCTCGATACGTTTCACGTTCCGGAGAGATGGACGGGGCGCAGTGGCCCAATTCGTGGCGGAAAAAGGCTTTTCGCAACGAAGCGCGGAAAAGCGATCCAATCAACGGAAACAAAGGGAGCGAGATTGGTGGAAAATGCATCCTTTATGCATCCCACTTTTCGTGCAATGACTGCCGTTGAATTGTCACCAAATGGACGCGTACCATTGCTCTAGCTAGCTGCGACAGATTAATCCAGCACAATAACGGCACTCGCCGTAACGCAAGAGATAAAAGAGTGCAAACGCTTCCAATATAATGTTTAAAGCTAAAAAAATATTTGAATTTATGATACATTAGACGTTAAAAGGCTAATTGATGATACATCATCAGTTTTAATTATCGCATACACGAGTTAACTTCCTACAGTGATCATTTTTCATTTTTCTCTCTCTTTTTTTTTTTTTTTTTTGAAAAATCGTATGTCATACTTTTTACTGTAATATATATCTATATATTTATATTGTATATGCATGTATAATAGAATAAAAAGCACGACA
>NW_017305569.1:4914563-4919068 GCF_001594115.1 Trachymyrmex septentrionalis | reverse complement strand
AATCGTATGTCATACTTTTTACTGTAATATATATCTATATATTTATATATGCATGTACAATAGAATAAAAAGCACGACGTATATTTTTTTATATTACTTGCAACAAAGTTTCATGGCATTCTCTTTTATTACGCGCACTTTTCAATGTAATAAGCTATAAAGCAATGTATTTAATACAGCTTTTGAATGGTATTATTGATTAATATATCGTAATCACGCGAATGATTTTCGTGGAATGCGAATATATTGGGTAAATTTTGAAAAAAATCGTAGCGTTGGTCCTGCTAATCCAAGCGGAAGATGTAAATACGGAAGCATTTACCGATATATGTGCAAACGGCAGCGATGTAACGCTGTGAAGTATTGGGTTACAATAATCGTACAGCGCTCGATATTTGGTCTATTTGGGTCATGGTAAATAGCGGATACGAAGTTCTAAGCACAAACATTCAGAATCGGCATTCAAAGCCACTGCTCTGTTTGCCGCGTACAAAGAGATTGCGAACGATAACGTAGTGTTGTGCGACGAGACTAGATTCTCGTCCCCGAGGCAGGCCAACTTGTACTAATCTAATTGACAAGCCTTGAGGTCGACCTCCTTTGGGTACTACTGACTAGCTGAATGATCCCCGCGAGTTGCATCATAGACATTGTAACATGCGAATCTCGCACATATGCTCCGTTCACATGACTAAGAGTACTTTGATGTTTCTTACACTGATGACTTAATCCTTTCACGTGCTAATTAATTAGATAGAGGCGTTCGCGATTCACTATTCATCTTTCGTTCCTCTTGCATTAAAGTTATTCCTCGCAACTTATATACATCATGTGAAACTCTATCATATATGTGTTATCTCAGTTGTTAAAAAAAAAAGAGAATAAAATATTTTCCCGTATACCTCGCCTTATGGAGATGACATCTCAGATGACATTTTTTCCTATATTTTTCTACTAAAGAATGTCTTTTTCTTTTGCGAGTGGAATATAAAATGATCTCTTTCGATAATTCTTCTAAAGATTTCAATTTCTTTTATGTCCTCTTTTACAAACTATTTTTTACAACCTCGAGGAAGTAAGCTGATATACGATAACTTTATCCTAACGATAATTATCAGAAAAATGTATAAGTATGTTATCTTGTGACTCTTATCTTTTAAATTAATATATTTTTTTAAATTACTTTACTTTTATTGAATATTGTTCCGATTAGATTTATTTTGACTTAAACAATTTTCTAATTAAATCGTTTTCTAATTATATTCTCTCACACACACACACACACACACACACACACACACACACACACACACACACACACACACACACACACACACACACAATTTTAGATTTTAGTTAAAATTTTGTCCGATAAAAGTACGGTTCAACTTGTGCAAACTTTCCATCATCCTTGCCGATATAACCGACAGTTCTCTTTTCTTTGTAAATTAAAAAAATTTTTTTTATCTATTACTTTTTACTTAATTTATTTTATAAATTTTTTCTGCGATAAAATATATCAGCTCACAATATGGATTTCCCGTTATCTTAAAAGTTATTTTAACTGGGATAAAATTTACTTATCAATCAATAAAAAAAAATGGATAGAATAAAACTGTAAAAGTTTAAGATAAAATTGGCGCGTTATTAGTAAAGTAGAAGTAAATAATAAAATAAATGTTATATGTTCTTATTTAATAAAATATCTAGAATGACTGAAATACTTTTAATCATTTTTTCATTTTTACTAAGGTATATATCGAAAGAATTATATCTGAGTAGGTATATTGCATTTTTACATTATATATGTATTAATATAATATATAATCTTGAAAGAAAAATATTTCATAAAAAGATAGAAAGATATAGAAATAAAATGACACACATAGTTATTATAATCATTTTTCTGCTATCTTTATAAATAATTATCTATTATTATTATCCTTTTATATAATTTCTTATCTTACTTGTTTTAATCTGTAACATGGAAAGAACAATTTTAATGAAGATCTAAAAATTTAACTAAATACAGATCTAAAAATAATTTTTTGAACCATCAAAATAATTATTATGTAGAAAAATCAAGTATGAGCAATGCCACAAGAAATAATGGCATTCCAACTCGCTTGAGCATTTATTATTATTTAATAGTTTAATAAAATTATTTTTAAATCTATATTTAGTTAAATTTTTAAATATTTCAGTGCAAAATCATTCTTTCCGTATTTTATTTATTCTCGCAACATATTTGCGAGATAAATTGCTTTATAAATTTTATATAACGATGTCTCTCATAATTAGTATTATATTTTGTGTGTGAAAACAAAATACACCAATAAATGATGTGTCAACAAAATGAACTCTGTTTTATATGCACAGCAAATTGACAAGTAACTGCATATATTCAGAGTTAAATATTTATATTCCAGTCTGTCCATTTTTTAAGGCAATGGATCTATGAAATTTTATTTATTTGTAATATTCTCACACTTCTTTGATATATAAATTTCACGTATATTCGAATATTCACAGATCCATTATTTCAATACAAAATAAATTTAATTTATCACTCACCGATATGATGTGCAACAGCGACTAAAATAATCTGCTCCGCACATTATAATGAAATTGTAACATATAAATATAACAACCAAATTGCAGCAACTCAAAATAAGTAATTTCAAAAAAAATAACAGTGCGCTTCAAATTTTTTATTCTTCTTTTAAGTCTATTTAATTAAATAATTATATTTATTCTCCAAAAAAGTTTTCTTTTTCTTTTTTTCGTATAACGTTTATAGACTTAAAAGTTACGCAAAGTTTGCGAGTTTTTTCGTGTCTTGATGTCTTGATAAATCGTTAAATATCGGTTGAACATTGCAGTTTAGTTTATCAAGATAGAGTGCTTTTTATCAGAGTTAGAAACGTTACTTCATAAAAATAACTCGTTACCGTTACAGTTACTTTTTGTAAAAAGTAACTCGTTACCGTTATTCTTACTTAGAAAGTAACGATTTGTTTTTTATTATTTTTTGTAATATTAAAGTAAAATATTACATTATATTAGATTTAAAAATTACATTATTTAATCAATATTGTAAAAATTAATATTGAAATTTAAAATTTTTAACTAGTTATTATTTATGAATAAATCTTTCTTTATATTAATATTTCAATTTTCTAATTTATGCTTCTGTTTAGGAAATTAAATTGTAATTTGCAAATGTGCAAATTTCATTAAACATTTTAAGCATTAATATTATTATTAAGAATTCATTTCAATATTCACTACCAATATATATATATATATATATATATATATATATATACTAAAAATTTATAATTCATATTACATATATATATTATATATATACCACACATTTTCAATATTGACTATCGGAATGCAGTCGAAGAAGTACAAAATTATTTTCGATATTTAAATTTTCTATTATAAAATACTTCTAATCAATTAAAATAATACGATCTATTGAAAAATTATAAAGATAATAAGAGACTAAAGTAATAATAAAAGTAACGGCTGAATTCATTACAATGATAAAGGTTACAAGTTATGCGTTATTTCCCAGTTTTGTGTTTTTCACCCTGATGAATTGAACTGCAATGTTTACGAAATGTTGGCATTTAACAATGTATCAAGACACAAAGATAATCCGCGTTTGCTTTTTGAAAAAAAAAAAAAAAATGAAAATTTTTTAATTTAAAAAATAAAAAAATAGCTTTTTTTCTAAGCCTTATATTTTAAATCATCTAAAGGAACAATCCAATTAAAAGAAAATCGATTAATTCCGCGTAAGAAATAATATATAACTAATTAATTACTCATCCCAAAGTTATTCCACTGTCTCCTGATGCCTCTTCTAGACTTGTTCTTCCTCAGGTTGATAGGAATTGTATATTGCACTCAATATACATAAGCGAAGCGTAGATAATTACAATTGCGCACGAACTTATTGTCAAAATACTGTTATCGCACTATTGAAGTTAAAGTTTACGATAAAATATCGCTTTGCCACTACTTGTTCATTTAGTGTAAAACGCACGAATGATAGAGCGGCGCGACCTTGTGTACGCGAGGCGGTGACGGCGCGTTGTAGATCGGAAAACAAACACGAAGGTCACGTGCCGATCGAATTGTTGCCGCGTCCCGAAAATATTTGAACATTTAAAATACTTTATAAGCTGAATTTACTTCAAATGTATTCTGTCCTCCATAAAGTATATATTGAATTCCATTATGATCTCTATCGTTGTATATTAAATGTCTATTTGAAAATACTATTTTAACAGGTTTAAATTTATTTATTACTATTGCTTTTTGTGTCAAATATTTACGTACTAAGAAGAGTGAAATTGTATAACTTTAATAAATTAAGAAGGAATCTGCATAATATATATGATTTTTCCGTACGACACAACTATATAGTCTATTTAATCGATAAGATGTTTGCTTGTATTAAGACGTTTAAATTTGCTCGAAATACAGAG
>NW_017305569.1:4895582-4914463 GCF_001594115.1 Trachymyrmex septentrionalis | reverse complement strand
TACGACACAACTATATAGTCTATTTAATCGATAAGATGTTTGCTTGTACATATTAAGACGTTTAAATTTGCTCGAAATACAGAAGATGTAACGTAAATGGATTCACTAATTGTATACACCGTCAATTCCGTGAGCATTAGAGTAAATGAACCTCATTACGACACTGGGTTGGAATTACGTTATTCGGAAAGACGTTACGTCTTCATTCGTACGACGGAGTTACAACTTCCAATTGTCGGTGTCCATACCGCGCCGCGCCGTTTTATAAAGCATCACTTATGCGGCTATTTGACACAGTGCCACGAGCTACATACCTATGGGATTTAATAGATACTTTGGACACGCTCTCCCAGGAGTCGAATTAATAAGGAATACGCCACGCGAATTTGCCACGATGTGTTCTGAAATAAGAGCGATAAAGCAGAATATGGTTTTATAAGTTCAATGCAAAGTGAGAAAGTCATCGTTATGTTTATTCGAGTAATTTTGGCAGTTGGACGAAAGAGAATAATTAAAAGAATTTCTCCATATTATTAGTTCTTATTTTAAATTTTAAATTTGCATGAGATACAATTTTAGATTTTATAATCGTATAAAATCATAGATAAAAAAAAGTAAGATTACATTATACTTTCAAATCTTTTATAGTAATTTAAATTATATTTAATATCTGAAGAAAGCTTGAAACATTTGAAATGTTTAAATTTTATGTTTTTATTTCATATTTGACTTGTTAATTTTATGAGTTAGTTAACTCATAACTAATTGAAATTACTGACCGACTTCTTCATGCTTCTAATTTGAAACATACGTGAAACTACACGAAACGAACTTCGCATTGGAGTTTGTTTCATGAAACAGTTTCATGTATATTTCAAATAATAATCGATAAAATCATAAACGATATACATCATAAACGATAAAAAGATTTATTTAGTTAGGATATACGCACTGTGCGTCTCTGTACACATTACTGATGATTGATAATTATACTTTCTACGATTACTTTCTATAATTAAACCGTAAAGTATGCGTTCAGTGAACGATACCTGCACGCTATCAGCAAGAAGCGTGTTCGTGCAGCAAACGAAGCGTTGAATAGCGGAATGTACCAGCCTACATATTATGGAAATTGAGTAATTGCAATCAGACTATAGCGCAACTTTGTTTCATTTACACCATCGAATCGGAATCGTTTTTGTGAAATCCGAAAATATTATATTCCTTTTGCATTTTCCTTACAACTTAAATGCGCTATGCAATCTCTACATGTATAAAAAAATAATTGATTTTCGTAAGAAGTTTTCCATATTTTTTTACAAAATTGGATTTGAACAGTATTGAAGTATTTTAACGTACATTCAAGAGAATAACAAAAAGCTGAAGGAAGATCTGTACATCCGATCATCCTTAGCCGACTTATACTGCATCTTCGCGCAACATTGCTAACGCAGGATGAAAACTTTTAATAAAGCTCTCGCGCTGCATTGCGGACTGGAGTTTTATGTTACTCCCTAAGGTGAACAGGCTCGTAAACGAGGTCATCCTCACAATGTTGAAAATTGTGTGCTGGGCGTATACTGTATCCATTTCCAAGTTCTTGATGGATACTTTTTCTTGAATATCAATCTGCAATATACTGACAGGAAATATATATATATATATATATTCTTCTATAACTTATATTTGCATATTTATTAAAAATTGTTACAAATATTCTACTACTTCTATACTTCAATGTGAAATTGACATTTTATTTCTAAATATATATAAAACGACCAGATAATGTTATGATTAATTTCTATTCATTAAAAAATAACCAACAATAAATAAAGGGCAAAGTAAGAGTCAAACACATTTTTTAAATTGTTCACACAATTAAAAAGAATAAATTACAAATAGAGAAAAGTAAAATTGAAAAATATAATAAAATAAAAACTTAATTTAAATACAAATAAATTACAAGTTTCGGCTACCGGATTGAGCCCTCTTCTAAATGTCTATTCATTAACTTTAGACTTTTATGCAGTTTTGAAAAGATATTTTGTTTTCTGTTGCAGATCGAGCGAGAAGATTTAACGGTCAGAAATGATGCGAAGAAAAATATTTATCTTTGTATTAGGAATATGCATAGGTAAGTTGCGAAAAATATTTGAATTATCTTCTTTATTTTTCATAGTTTTTTTTACTATTTACGAAAATATATAGAATGTCAAATTCTTCGCGTTGATAAAAAAGCAAGAAAAGATGGTATTTTGTGGTTAATGTTTTTTTACGCTATGTACACAATTTTTGTTTTGAGTACTGCATGCAGCGGTATTGCCGCCAAAGAGAATCGACTAGCATCTTTCAGTTGCATCCTGTTGCATTGTGAACTCGTGATGTAAAGCTTGCCAATCGAGGTGACTGCACCAAGTACTGTTAGGTCTGCTGCATGCTCGCGAGTTAACTGTAACTTGTAACTTATCAACAAAATTTTTCATTCCACCTCGATCGTCATCTTTCAGTTTATAGTGGATTATAACTTTGTTGAATATTTAACTAAGCTGATAAGTCTGAGAAAAATATTACAAGAAATATCCGGATTTTAGATGTTAGATATCCTACATGTATCTATTTGCATATAAAATATATTTCTTTAAAAGAATCATGAGTTAATGTATGAGTTAAAGATAGCGATAGAATTCTCGCGAATTTAATTAATTATAGCCGGAATTAACGTCTGTAAGATAAGTGGCGTCTCGATGACGCAACGAGTAGCAATGAGGTTGGTAATTATTTTAACAATGTTTCCAACGTGGTAGACTAGTAAGTATTTCCCAACAGAAATGAAGAAATTTAAACAATATAGCCTATCATTTTTAATACCATTGCAATAAGAAAACAATCGCACACGCGTGTCACTTTATGTATATTAATATTAACTCTTTTTAAATGAGCTTAGATATATTGTTAAGCAGAATGCTGTGTGATTAGAGAACAATGTGCAAATTCTCAGTAATTACGTTAAAGAAGTTGCGTGTTAACTAACGAGTTAAGAGACATCTATTATTAAAAGACTTTGTGCGCTGCATAAGTAAATACTTCGCTTACTCGAATCATATTATTGTAAGGGAAGAAACATTTAATAAATAATTATGTAATTTTCACGTGCATCAAAATTTAATTATTTTTTAAATGATCAATTATCAGTTCAATTATATAATTTAATAGATGAAATGTCTTTTTCATCAATATCAAGATACATTCTGCGAATCTGATTATATATGTAAATATTTCGTGTTATATGATGTTATATGATGCTATTTCCAGAAATATTTCTCAATACGAAATTTACACATAAAGAGATACTTCGAGAAGATAACAACATTTAAATGTGTACATGGATACGCGTACTTTATATCACGTTTTATACAGAATCTTTATTTTAATTGTATTTCAAAATATATTTCAAATATAAATTTGTTTAAAATGTATATCTTAAATCTTTTTCAATTTTAATTTTATTAAATATTTGTAATAAAATTTATAAATATAACAATGTACTTGTTTCTTATTTTTAATGTAACTATTTCGGAATGAAAATTGTTACGGTGCTGAAAATACATACGTTTTAAATGTCAAGATATGCAAATCTGGGCAAATAGATAATAGATAAATGGTGATACAAGATAAATGGTGATACAAAATAAAAAAAATGTTTTTATCTTCTCTTTTAAATAATCAAGTTCACGGAATCGACACTTTGCCATAAAATCTTTAGTATTTATCGGAAATATATAGAATCGAGGTAGAAATCAGTTGGAAAATTCTCGCTGCAAATCCGCGCACCAATACAATAAATATTTATCTCGACTTCGGTGTTCATGGAGAGGACTAGTCATGTTGTATCGACGTAAATCAGCAAAACACGAGGACACACTCGAAGCCCCTGCATAATTCCGAGGTCTGTTTAATATTCAAACTCATGTTCTCGCCGTGCCGTGGTTGCGCGAGCGCTTTCAGTTTGCAAAATGCGAACTGTATCGTAGAACCTCGTGAATAGTTCCAAAGGAACTCGCCGGTAATTCCACGGACAACCGGTTTTTCGATCCATTAAATGCCTCGTCTACGCACGCCATATTTTTATCGCATCGAGCGATGATAGAAACCAGTTGTCGTTGTTGTCGATGAGCTCGCGGAACTTCTGTTTTCATGCATCAAACAAACACGCTTGTTGCATATTATTACCATAATTCAACTTTTTTAACGTCAAACGACTAAAATTATATGGAGTAAGAACAATTAATATATAAGAGTCAATTTTCTGCTTAAGTTTTTCTACATAATTAACGAACTTTGAAAGTGTAAATCTTCTTCGAATACAAATCGTAAATTTTTATTTTTTTTTGTTTTTATAATATTAATATGTAAAAAATGTTTTTATCAAAACTCATAACAGAATGCTGGATTTCTAAAAAAAATTTTTTCAGCTGCAATAATATTGTAAGAAGTGGGGGTTCCTATTTAAAAATTTAAAGTTGACCTTAAGAGTTCCACCATACTTACATTTAAGGTCAAATAAGCATTGCCGTTTGATGATTATTTGATGATTATTGAAACCTTACAACTTTTGTATAAAACATTTTTCTTAAAAATACTTTGTTTGTCATAAGATATTCGATTGTCCAAACTTTTGGCCTATCCTGGTATACATAACAATTTAATTTTATAATTAAAGTATTAAATACTAAACATAAACTTTTTCAAATGTAATTTGAACTAATAGAATTAATAATTTTAATGAACTGTTAAAAGTTTTCTTAAAACAATATATTACAGCGCATCAGTTAGAATTATGTTATTAGTTACTTTATCAATATCAGCTGATTCTTGTAAATATGAACTATACTGTGTGCAGCACCTACACATGAGTAATCAAAAGATAACGTTAATAGAGCAGTAAAAGTCAATAATATTTGAATTGTGAAGATAATAGATCAATATTGATTGTCAATAACAGATGATAGATTAACGCATAAGGTAGAAAAAATAGTCATAAACCTAAAGACGCAAGACATCTTTTTCGTGGCATTTTTATATATTAAACAATTTTAATTATTTTTATGAATTTAGTATCAACAAAAACATTATACAATAAGACACTCTATATATATTTGAAGTAGAAAATAATTATAAACATAAAATAAGCATTATCAAAAAAAAAAAAGATGAGTATTAATACAAAGTTATAAAATTGAACTTTGCTATTTTAGGCACTTCGCTGCTACTCTTTGACAATGCGGTGGCGGAAGTTACGGAAGTGTCGATTACATCAGAGAAATCTGAGTCCCAAAAAGCGTCGACTCCCCGAGGATCTACGACAATCTTAACAAAAGTTTTCTCGATCCATCAAAATCGATCGTTTACAGAAAACGATGGAAGAAATATCGAATTAACGAATCGAAAAACTCATGACGCAGAAAATAGATCACCCGACAGTATTACCGGTAATGCGAATCAAGATGAAAAAAAAGATATACTGATACATGCGAATTCAAACGCAGGAAAAACAAGCGATGAATCTGAAAATTCATCGTTGGATGGAAGCAGGAAACCGAGGTACGGAGAAATTGCTGTTGAAAGCTCCGGAAAAAGCACCAGTACGAAAGTCGTTTCTGAAGATTTTCTCAGACTTTCCCGGAAGAACGAACTGACTGCGGCGACCGCGAAACCAGCTTTCGATGATTCGAAGCAGGACAGTAAAAATCTAGAGAATGTATCTCTTCAAGAATCCTTCAACCATGAAAAAATATCCGATACGACGAAGACCACATCTCCAAATACAAAAGAAAATATTATTAACGAAAAATTAATCGCAAACATGGAGATATCAGAATCTAAAGAGGTAAGGAAGGAGCCTTCCGTCAAGTATGAAGAGAAGAACGCAACTGTGGATAAACAAGACATACCGACCTTCAAGCCAACCGCAAATTTCCTTTCGACAACCTCGAAATCGATATTTGATGACGCTATTAAATCCGACGAAAAGAAGGACAAAATGATAAAACTTGATCATAAGGAAGTCGTTTCGAGAAAGGACAAAAATACAATTTTAACTGACTTAAAGGAGGAAGTAGAGGATCATGATCGGGAATCAACAACGGTGCGCTGCGAAAAGTCCTTAGAACTGAAAAAAAGTGTGAACGATGTAGGAACGACGGCATCCGAAGCGTTCGATCTCGAGAAGATCGATGAGAAGGAACACGAAGAAAGTGTCTCATTAGTTAATGACACGCATGTAAACTTCAATAATTTTTACAAGACTGTGACGGAAAAAGATCTCAAAACTAGCCCAGAAAATCGTTCGATTGACGCGAATGAATCGCGTAAGAAAGGTGATCCGAAGGAAGAAGTGGAGATAGTTAAGAACGTGACTGACCTGTCGGTACTAAGGATTATAACTACGAATGATACTACGAAGAATGATTCTTTTAATGAACTGAATAATCAGGAAGAAGTTTACGTTAAGAAGAAAGGGGAGATTAACGCGAAAGATAAAAATGATAGTTCTGAACAAAACATGGACTTCTCTATTTCTAATACAACTATTAAGAGGATAGATAGTGTGGAAGAATGGAAATCAATAGGGGATCCCGAGAGCCAAGTGAAATTGCCCGAAACAACTCAAAGCGTGCGACTTGAAGAACGTACGTCATCCGTCCCAGAAACCACTCCTAGTCTAGTTCCACAAGGCAGAACTATCGGGTTTTCCGGAGCTAACAAGTTTCCGAATAACGAGGTGAAAACTACAGCCTCAATGAGGACTGATGGGGAAACATTGATCACTCAGAGCTTGCAAAGCAGCACGGAAAAAATAGATCAAAAACCTTATCCGTATCTAAAATCCAGTAGAGTATCATTCCAGAAGCCAGTAACAGAGGCTAATATGAAATTGAAAAAGGAAGACGGCGATGTTATGGAAGAATCTTCCGCTTACGAGAATACGATCGGAAGAGGCGAATCCGAGAAGAAGCTCGTTGTCACAGAACCTTCAGTTGTGATCGAGAATAGCATTCAACAGCACAAGCCGAACAAGAAAAATGAGTCCACGAATTCTACGACAAAGAGTTTCTCCTCTTTGATGCCAGTGACGGCAGTCTCGAGTGTTTCGGCTAAAGTTGAACCAATGAACGAAACTTTTCCGGAAGGATTTAATAGCAGCGCAAGAGCCAATGAGGAAATGAAACGATCGAAGTCAAACGAAAATAATACGTCAGGTGTGAAAGAGGAGGAGAAAGTGATTGTAAGCAGAGACGAAGGCTACGACGTGACTGGAAATGGAATAACGGAAGTGAGCCTGACTCCGGATGGCAAAGAAGTGAAATCACATTTCAGCGGAACAACGGAATTGTCAACGTTACGTTCCACAGAAACACATGCATCTAAGACGGTGTCTTTGAATACCGATGTTCAGATGGAACCGGAAGAAGCTATGATGATTCGTTCAACTTTTGTCGTTACCGAATCCACGAGTGTCATTCCCTTGGACAAAAATGCGACGACAGAAGCGAGTAAGTTCAAAACTTCGATGACGGCAGCGGAAGTCAATACTATCGCCACGGTGCTTCTCGAGAATTCTACGGAATCTGCGTCGAAAACGAACGTCACGCTGCGACCGTTATCTTCGAGTGTCAATCATACCACTGAAACTCCTCCTTTTGTCACTTTAAATCCCGACGAATTCCCAATTCCAACGACTACATCTATCGAATTTGAATTTGTTAGTCTTACGGAAGCGATCTCTTCGGAAAGAAATAACGTGACCGAGAAGAGTATCGAAGGGCAAACTTTTGAGGAACAAACGATACCTTATAGGACAGCGACAATCCAAAATTCGTCCGCGACGGACAATTCAACGGAGAACATGATTACTGCGATGAAACCAGAGGAATTTACCGAACTTCCTGTGACGATCGAAGACGGAACTCCAACGACGGATCAAGTGTCGAATATGCATCACAACGAAACTATCAGAGGTCCGACAATTACTCAGAGCACTACTGAGAGTCAAAATAATCGAACGGAGATGAACGAAGTTACTATAAGCGTTATCGATTTTACTACCGCTGTCGGCAATGACACAAGAGCCTCCGGCGTTACCGAGAACCCTTCAAAATCTAAGGATTCAAGTTTTGATGCGAACATCACCGAAACGTCCGCCTCAGGCGCGACGGAACTTCCATCGAATACAAGCGTCAGGACAACGATAAATGTCACAAAGGGCCTTTCGGCTACAACTACTTTGGAGCCAATAATATTCAGTACAATGAGTACAATGAGTTTTACGGAATCTTCCGAAGAAGAGATAACGGAAAATATTCAAACTCCGTCGCCGGATGAGATCACGTTATTAGTTAAAATAATCATTGAAGGTACCTTACACGAGGTCTGTCCTCGGTTGTCGAATCTAAGGAAAGCGCTCGCGGATTTTCTCAGGGATGGACTGAACAAGTGAGTGATTTGCAAAATTTTTTTATTCTAATTCTTCTTGTGAATATTTTTTAAAGTTGAATGTATGAATATACTAACTGAACACTTTTTTATTAAATAAAATAATTGTTAATTGTTTTTGCTCGCTGAAATAAAAATATTAATACAAGTAAAAACTCTTTAGCGTACGATTATACTTTACGTACAATTTTTTGGTATTGAATGGTTTATTATTATTTTCTTTTAATAGCGAGATGAGTTTAAAGTTTTTCTTTATTTTTTTTTTAACTACGTAAGAAGAGATACATAATAATATATAGCATACGAGGAAAATCAATTTTTATCTCGATTTCCAAATTGATAATCGAAATACATGTATGAGCTGTACGTGTATAGCTTCCTTCAAAGTTTTGTAAGTGATTTACTAACAACTACATAAAATTTATTTAATGCATTTATACAAGAAGAACTCGTTTATTTACATTTCCAAAAAAACAAGTCCTTTTGATTGCAAAAATGACATGCTACAATTTTTTTAATATCAGACACAAAGAAACAAAGTCAATAGAGAAGCACAAAATACAGGTTTTATCAATGTTATCGAAACCTTATTGACTAATGTTATTATATATTTAACTATTATTTATTATTTATCACATTATTTTAAAAATATATTATATACATGTAATATATAAATATTTTTCATGTACTTAGATATTTAAATCTTTGCAATGGTATATTTTTATATCTTTGTATACATTAAAAATAAATTAAAATATAAATAAATCTTATGCTTGAAGCTAATCCATGTAACAGTATAATAATATTGATAAATAATAATAAATTAATAAAAAATTTTTCAAAAATATGTGAATTTATAGAGACTATAAAAAAGAGAATAATATAAATGTCATTCTTTTTTTCGCAAAAATATACAAGCTTTATTTACCTATATCAATGAAGGTTTGAAAATTATGAATGAGATTTGATTAAAAATGCACTTGTCATATATTATAAAGTGCGGAATATTTTATTTTGCAGGCCTGTACAGCCGAAACAAATTGTGATTCATCAAAACCCTTGCCAGGAGCAGAATGTGTCACCGACATCCATAGACGTTTCTCTAATCACTCTCATGATTTACGTTATCGATGAGGACGGCAAGTTTGATGCCGCCATGACGAAGATTCTACCAAGTTTATACAAGGTGTCTCCCAACTTCCCAGTGAGAGTAAGTTGAAAACGGCGGAGAAGGTCGAGCGCGGATTAAAACACTGGCTGTCGAACATCAGCAAAAGTTCATAGTCCATTATAACTCTTGCTTCGGCACATTTCGTGAAAAGATTATTAACTTGAAATCACTCGCGAGTAATTTTCGATTATTATTGAAAATATTTCTATGAAGCGCTCCTTCTCCGTTAGCTTTCTCTATTAATCGATCGATGCCATAAGTGATTATGAAGTAATTGTTATTATAATTAATGACAATAATCGAAAAGTATCTCTATATTAAATTTTCTTAGGTCATTCATTCTTTCCAGATACACAAGATTCTTTTGGTATCGGAAACGGACTCCGGAAACGCAATAGCGGTCGTCGTGGTCTCCTCTGTGGCCTTTATTTGCTTACTTCTATTAGCTGGCCTTCTGGTAAGCGTTTTTAAAAATAAGCGTTTTGTACCTACAAATATTTAGTAATTTTGGAGATATCTATGCATCATATTTAATTTATAAGAGACATTGATGCTTAAATTAGTCTTTTCGTGTTTATACATACACGCAAAATAAAAGGCGCAGCGTAGAAATTGTTTAGCATGTCATGTAAGATTAATTCAATTTCTCAGTTGACCTCAATTAAAAATAACATAACATCCATGTTAGAATTTTATACTCAACAATATAATTGTTGAACAAATACAATCATTATTTGTACACGTGTATGTACTTTCTAAAACTTTTAGAGTAAATCTCATTATAATGAGTGAAATCTCATTCTTAAAGATTACAAATTTTTTTTTAGTGACTCAGTTTTCACTCTTTAGAATAAGATTTCACTTTAAAAAATTTAGAGAGTATGATACATGCATAAGCGAGTTTTTTTTACCATAATAATTGTGCCGTTATAAATCTCATGTTAAACTGATTAATTAGCAATATAAATAATTGGATGCCATTCTACAAAAAAAATTATCAAAATTTAATTTAAAAAAGTAACGGAAATTGTAACAACTCATTATAGTTTTTAAATAATGATGCGGTAACGAATTTTTTTTGTAAATCAGTAACGAATACCGGTAATAAGTTACTTTTATGAAATAATTTTCCAAACCCTGATGTTATGTTGCTTTTAGTTGATATCGACTGGATTTTTTTCGACGAAGCGACATGATTGCGAGAATTTTCAACCTTGAGTGTTCTTCCTCAAGTCCTCTTCTATCTTGTTTTTTTTTTTCAATTGTAAATGTATGTCGCATGCGTTTTTGCTCTTCTCACGCATCACGCGGCACGTTACTGAGGAATCGAAGCAGGAAATACTAATATTTCAAGATGACAGCTGCGCAGGTCCGCGAAAATCTCTGCTCACTGACGTAGCCTGCTGCTAAGTCGCGCTTGCATGGCGATAAACCTCTGTTCACGGAAGGTTTACGTTCCGCGTGTCGGTTCGTCACCGTCTATTCGTCCGTCCATCTGTTCACACTCATAATTCTCTTCCAGTGTACGTAATACGCTTATGATAACATATATATGTTTTCACCTGGGAGGTGAAAGAGACGATGTTCTCTTCTCCGTCGCGCGGAATGACAAAGATAATACGCGATGCACGAGTAATGACTTCGTGGCACGAACGAACTTTTTTTTTTACTTTTACGACAGCTTATTTTATGCTTCTTTTTTTACTCGCACTTATGACATTTATAATAATATGCATGCATATAATATGTGACTCACACCGAATGCAAGCTGATTGTTTCACGAGAAATCAAGAGATTTGCAGATTATACTTGTGTAAAAGAAATTTTATTTCTGTAAGCATTAATAGAAAAAAATTTAGTTCTTTTAGATATTAACGACATCATTAATCGCAAAAAATAACGGTTACATTAATATTTCTTATTAGATTATATAACTTTACTGCTGGAATATGTTCTACTATTATTTCAATAATAGCGTTGTTACATCAAGATCTACAGCGTAACGTTTTCTCCTGATCCTGAGTAAAATTAATATCGTACTTGCACAGCAATTAATTTTAATGAATGTATAATACAGTCGTATAACATCGGATGGAATTTGAACTAACGAAACTTAACGAATAAATTAATATAGAAGAGGAAGAAAATTATCTACTGCACAACGTTAGGAAATACAACGGTATTATTCTATTTTTGAAAATGTACTCTCATCGTTATAAATGCAATCTTTCTTAATGAGCAGATTTGATAACTTCATTAAATATAAGTTTAGCATGAAAAACGTGCTTAACGTGGCGATAAAACGCATTTTTAGAAAACTTATAATTTTTCGATATATTATATGCATTTAAATATATTAATATAAACGCAAGAACAACACTCTCTGGCGAATTATTGGCATTTTTTATAAATTAAATTATAATTTTTATTCAATTATATAACGGCAGTATCATAAAATATGTGTATATATATATGGAATATAAATAATGACGATAATATGATATTAATTTATATAAATTATTAATATGGTATTAAAATTGATGCGATTTATTTTGAAATACGCTTATCGAACGCGCAGTCATATGAGGAAATATTACGAAGCGTATATAATACTACGCAACGTATAATTAACGATAAGAAAATTGGCGTCGCGTCTTCTTGCCGGAAGAAATGAAATGTCATTCGCACATACGGTTGTCCTTGAATGCCTGATTAGATTGACTAGCAAACGGCGTTCCACACTTCATCAGTGTCGCTGCGCCGTATTTCTTGCCGTGTCTTTGTGCATGCGAATAATGATGTTGAAATGGCCCGTTTGCTACGTGTGCTTCGAATACGTTTTCTATTTCGCTGACTGTCGTGAGATTTCCTCAAGATCTTTTCAGATATGTCGGTCATGTGGCGTAATTGGTAATATAGGTGTCGTTACTTAATTGCAATGAAAGGTACTTATCAGAATGCATGATTTACAATTATAATTGATCGTTATATTTGACAATTATTATAATCTTGCTAAATTCAGTTTTACTTTTTTACTCTGATTAAATTACAGTTAATTAGAAAAAGAAAGAGAATAACGTAAATGTCATTTGCATCAATTGATCTAACTGATAATTAATTTTCTTATTATAATCATCTTTTTTATTAAGAGTTAAATAAGAAACACACGTAATTATACAATTCTCCAGTATACTGATTTGTTTAAAGTTCCCGTTTACTCATTACTATGCGTCACTCAATGTGTGTGACGTCAGAAATGAGAAAATATACAATAAAAATTCTTGCAATATTTTAATATTGAAATATGTTTTAATAAAACAATACTTATAATCGATAGAACCGTGCGCTTGCAAAATATTTCAAAAACTCCCCTTTATTGTTTCGTTAATTAAAATGAATAATCATATTTGGAAACGAATTATACACACACTAAAAACGAAATGACGTTTACAATATAAACTATGATAAATTATCAAAATAATAAATATATGATAATTTAATAATGTAATTAAAACAAAAAATTAAATATTATATGATTTAAGTTTTTCAGGAATAAGAAGATAGTTTTTGATATATTTTATAAATCTATTCTATTGATTGTTTAATTAAAAAGTATTTCTATTCAAATATAACATGCAAGAATTTTTATTGAATGTTTTCTCTCTTCTGATATCACAATCCGAGTATTGGCGAGTAAACAGGAGCCTTAAATCGAAAATTATAGCCCGCGATATACCGTTATTATTATCGTTTGTAAATGTATTTTGCATGCTGGCGAACTGCAGTTCGTGATTCAATGCACGGCTAAATTAACTGTCACCGCATTTCGGGATATCGTGAGTATTTGTAGACAAGTTACGGAGCAGAGTTGCAAATTTGCAAATAGTGGAAGATCGCTACTTCAGCTTTTGCTTTTCATGTCGAACGTAATGGCCGCTAAACCTGAGCTATAACTACTTACAGTTCATAATGAGAAAGAGGCAAACGAGATTCAATTACGGAGAACGGTGCCGGCCAGTATCCTTGGACGCCTACAGCCTCGACAGCGTTTCGGCGTACAATAGCGTAAGACGCAAAGGTGCGGTAAGATCCTCTAAGAGAAGTTACGGCAACCCGACTTTTGAAGATTCGGTAAGTTCCATTAAATTAATCATGAACATCCCTTTCAAGACTGTTTGAATTTTTATTGTGCTGTTTATAGGAATTTAATCTTAAGTCTAATCAATAATTTTAAAATATATTACAGAAATATTTCGATCCATATATATATATACTTTAGCTACATTAAGAGTTTGTACGTCATGTAAATTAATTTAAAAATATTTACTTATGAAAAATTTAAACTAGCTTAATTAACAATGTTACGATAATTTTTTTCTTTAATAGACATTGTTTTAGTATTTTAGTAACATAATAGGACATTTTTTTTTAAAAAGGAACAATTAATTTGTTCTGACAATGTATTTTTTTATTAATACATAGTTATATACTTTCTATCATTTTACAGCAGTAATTTTTTTTTCTTTATATATAGTGGTTACGTATCACGCAAGTATAGATCTAAATTGATTGTTCAGGTAAAAAAGAGCAATAATATCTATGTCCAAGTTGTAAAATGATAGCAATATATAATATTAACACTTTGGTTTAGTAGATTGGATCGACACATCACAGTAAGTTAACTATGTTGCTTTGTTTGATATTTGCCGTTAGTTGACTTAGATTTTTGCTAGAATTTTGCTGACCTTATTAAATATAACAACTCTTGCGTAAATTCTTTTTGTAAACTATATTCTGAAACACAGATTTAATTTTATGTGGACAACATGTATTTTGTTTTATTAAAATGTATTGATAAATCATTATCTTGAAAGCATTTATAGACATTGATAACAATAATTAGCTTTTAATCACCACTAGTTCCGCAAGGAATTTATTTGATATATCTCCCGAAAATAATTTCTTAATGTTGATATTATAAGTTTAATTATAAATACAATTGTTAAAAAGAAAAGGAATTGTATTAATTTTTAATATAATATATATTGTTATTAAAATTTTAAAAATATATTTTGACTTTAATTCGTTAACACGTACATTTGATTTGCTACATTTAAAGTTGCTTCATATTTCAAGATCAATTTTTCTACTTTTTTAATGTGTACCTTTCTACTTAATTAAATTGGGAAAATTAGTATATCGGAAATATTATAAAATGTATTTTAGTTAAAGAGTTGCTTTATAATTCCAGATCAAATCTCTCTACTTAATATATATTTTTCTATTTAATTAAATTTAGAAAATTAGCATATTCGAAAATTAGCATTTTGAAAATATTTGTCAATCGATATCGAACGATTTCCCATGATAGTGCTCGATCAAACGAAGTGAGACGACGGTCTCTTTTTCCACGAGCGAAGCTACGAGTGAAGTTTCCTATGAAAGGTATTCTCTTATTTCAGAGCGCCATTCCCTCTCATCCTCTCAACTTCGCCGGGCTTTCATCTTTCTGTAACGACGTTAACGCAATCAACGAGGAGTTCGCGGGCATACCCCAGGTTTCGGCGAAGATAGACGAGCTGCCCCCAGGAGCGGAGGTGAAGAATAGATACGCGAACGTGATTCCGCTTCCGGAGACGAGGGTGCCGTTACAGAGACTGAACAATGACGTCTTAACCGAATACATTAATGCTAGTTACGTGCGGGTAAGTGAGACGTTTTTGTTCAAGTTGATTTCGCGGACGTATCTCTCGTCACGCATCGCGTGGTTCACAAGGGACATCTTTGTCACTGCCACACGCGTCATTGCTGTTAAAGACTTTATTCTCTCCCGGCATTTACGACGAAATATGAAGCCATAACCTGCACTTGAATTCGAGCGTGATTTACAGCTATGTCCTGGAATCCTGATTGTAAATCCATGTTCCTGTGTTGAGAATTCATCTACCATAGTCGTATAAGCTGTGTTGCAGGTCGCAAGCATGCTGTGACAGCCAATTTGATATGTCAATATTAAAATTGACGCTCAATTTTAATATTGAAGCATCAGATTAGCTGTCACAGCAAGCTTGCAACCTGCAACACAGCTTATACGACTATATAGGCTTATAGACTGAGCGACCATTGTATAATATTATATAATAGATAAGGCCTAATACGGATTAATTAATTTGTGAATCAATAGCGAGTAGCGTCAAATGAAAAACAGATGATCTATTTTAACTTATACCCGTCTCGATTTTACATAGACCATGGGAGAATTGCATGAATTATCTATGTCGTTAGGATAATGAGGTGTTTATATGCGAGATCAGATTACGTCAGCCACGTCATACAGAGAATGCTGTAAAGTGTTAAAGTGTAGTAAAGCGTTTTCGCGGTGCCGTGGGAAAGAAATATTGCGTAATACGCATCGCCGGGAAAGTGAGTGCATTGTATCGCGCAACCTGGGAACTTAGACGCGGAAGCGTTAGGAATTGTCTGCAGATTATAACTATAGTTTGTCTTTCATAGCCTTAATTCATAAAACGGGGTCAAAAAGGTACAAAGGCTAATCTCGCGAGCGCAAGGTTACCTGGAACGTATGTACGTTTCTCGTACATTTTAAGGAAATCACACGGAAAGGACATTGCTATTTTGATGTTTGATTTTAAAGAAATATTTTGCTGAAATATCTGAAAATTTAGATACAAATCTGAAAATAATGGCTTATAAAGTTGGAGAACAATCAAATTAATTGTTAGAATATAAAAACTTTTTGCATATCAAAACTTTTATGCTTAAATTTCCCACATAATTATTTTTATGGTCTAACAAAATTATTTTCATATCTGTATTTAGCTAAATTTTTAGTTCAGCAAATTCGTTCTTTTCATGCAGAAGTCTGAAAAAATCATATCCGTCTTTGGCCGTTTTTTAATATACAAGTATACTGCCTGTACTAAAAATCTGTAGTTCACGTTATGTATATTAGTTTTTCACTACTGGTAGTATATATGTTTTAACAGAATTTATAAAAAAATTAATGAAATTATAAAACGGAAATTTTTATACCCTGATTTCTCATCATTAAAAATAATGATGAAATATGTTGTATAATACATAACAAAGTAAAAGACACAATTCATAATTGAAAACTTGACAGAACTCATTTTGGGCGACCTATAATATGACAGAATTCTAGACAGAATTCTATTTATTTACAATATATATAGATAGATTCTTAAAATCAGTTCTACATACCCACAGTATATGTGGATGGATTGTTAAAAAATGGCTTCTATATTTTTGATAATATTATCTTAAAATAAGAAATTGAAATTATTTTTTAACTATAGATTTTGGTGCCGGAAGTTACTTTTCTAAAATTTATTTAATTTATCTTTCAGTAATATCTTTTTTGTTTAAAAGTATGTTTTATTTTAACTATATTTGAGATATTTATTAATTCTTGGAATATTTCATACATCTACATTGATTAAATCTGTTTTAGCAATGTCCAAAACGCATTGCGATTGTTTAGTACACAAATCGTACTTTGATAGAGACAATCTGTAGTAATAGTAATACTGAAAGAAAAACTTGCGCGGACTCTCTTTTGTTGTATAAATCGCAAGTGGATATCGCGAATATATTACGTGTATGATGTTGCAACAATTTACGTGACAATTTTATTCAATAAACGTAAAGTACGCCGCGACTGAGCAATTTTCAATTTATCGCTTATGAAATTTTTTTCGCTTAAGAAATGAAAGTCCAGAGAAAAAGTATATAAACACGCAAGAGTCGTGTTTTTTTCTTTTCCTGAATATCCTGTGGTGCCTGGCACCCTAAGGATACAGAGAGCCCATTTATCTCATATGCGTTAAGTCGCTTTTACGGGAGATTCGAGGGCAACGGGCAAGACTTCCATTAGGAGCGAATCGATCGATCGATAAGCGTATACAGCGGTATCGCTTCCGCCTTCGGATTGCTTCATATCGCGAATCAAGCTAGCATTCGTAACGTTTCTACCTTGTATATAGCATACGTCTTGCAATTACAGAGCGTACACGATCAATTAATGCGCGCCGAATGTGGTCGATGGAACCCAGTCTGACGTGTAATTAATTTCGCTCAATTCTCGATAAGATCGCGCAATATTCTGAAAATACAATTGCGCGTTTGAATAGAGTATTAGTCATACTTGATAATTATCTATAAATAGAAGAAATATTTTAAAATATATTTAAAAAAAAAACAAAACTCTACACCAGTCGAGTTTCTAAAAATATAATATTATTAATTAAAACTTTCCACGAATATGCCCTGCAATGTTAAATTAATTGTAGCGATAATTAATGAAGAAATGAGTTTCAATTTAAAATGGTAAATAAGATAAATTATATTTCTTTGATCTTTGTAGACATTATTATTTTGTTTTCCTTTCGAACAAAACTTAGTAGATAAAAAAATATTTTATATTTTAATTGATAATATTTTATATATAACGTATTATATATATTAATATTAATAATTTAACTAAAAAATGAATTTATTATTTTACATTTTCTTATTTCCTGATATAACATATTTAATAAAGAGGTTAACTCATACTTAATACAAATAGTGATATTTAGTTTCATTGTTAGAAAATATTTGAAAATTATTGTATGTATTATTTATATGCACGAAAGAACAATTTTGCTAAAGTATCTAAAAATTTAGCTATAGGTATCTAAAATTAATTCTGCTGAATTATCAAAATCTTTGTACCATTTTGATAGTCCAATAAAGTTATTTTTATCTGTATTTAATTAAATTTTTAAATATGTCAGTATAATTGTTTCGTAGAATCTCAATTTGGATGTGATTTAAAAATGCTCGCCAATTTTTCAGGGACCTAAAAACGCCACAAAGTATTATATCGCGTGCCAAGCGCCAATAGAGTCGACCGTTACCGACTTTTGGCGGATGATTTGGGAGCAGCAGTCCAAAGTAATTATCATGCTGACCGATCTCGTCGAAAATGAAGTGGAAAAGTGTACGGAATACATTCCACCTTCAGAGATAACAGACTGTCATCGACTTTACGGTGATTTCCAAGTCACTCTGAAAAAGCGAGAAACCAAGGAGAAATACGCTATCTCTACACTTCACCTTAAGGTAAAGCATATTCCTAAGCGTACATAATAAAAGTATTTGTAGCTTAATTTTTAAAAGGTAGGAGATTTGTTTT
>NW_017305569.1:4893252-4895482 GCF_001594115.1 Trachymyrmex septentrionalis | reverse complement strand
TATTCCTAAGCGTACATAATAAAAGTATTTGTAGCTTAATTTTTAAAATAAAAGAGCTCTCTCTCTCTCTCTCTCTCTCTCTCTCTCTCTGTCTTTCTGAATAAAATTTTATTTCTTATTTCAAAATAAGATATTCTTTTAGTACACTTTAGTAGCTTCTCGAGCACTCTTTGTAAGAGTGCTAATTATACTAACGCGTATAATTTAGTAAAATTAGTAACATTTTCTCAGTTATTTTATGATTGATTTGCTTCAGACTAATTAATTAAATATTGGCTACAAAATAACATTCTTTGTGAAAGTCAAAGTATAATATATTGCGAGAAATCTCTGTAGAAATAGCATTCAAATATAGCTTTAACAAATGTAGCAATAATTATAGCAGTTATTAAAACATTCAATAGTTTCGTGGCGACCTTTTATCAAGCGCAAGCAATTAATTATTTTTTTTTTTTGCAGAACCTGGAGAACAATACGTTTCGAGAAGTATTCCACATCTGGTACCTATGGCCAGTGAGTGGCGTCCAATCAGACGGTACAGGCCTAATAGCGGTGCTCCTCGAGGCGAGAGCACTCCAGAGAGGTGGTCCCGGGCCCATCGTGGTTCATTGTAGTCCTGGCACAGGACGCACTGGCACGCTAATAGCCCTTGACCTAGGAATTAGACAATATGAAATTACGAGGACTGTGGATGTGCCGAGGGTCGTTTACACTATCAGGAGAGATCGGGCTGGCGCAGTTCAGACCAAGGAGCAATATGCTTTTATATACAAGGTGATAATCGATTTTATCAATCGCTACACGAGAACGTCAAAACAGAATGCTTATCTTCCTTTAAACTAATTTAACTACATGAATTAATAGTTTATTTGATAACTTATTTTACGTTAAAAGTATAAAATATGACATTTACAAAAGAATAAATAAAATTAGAGTTTTTATATAAAAGTTAGATATAATCGTTTCAGTTACAAATGAAACTAAGAAAAATATAATTGTATAAAGAAATAGGAAAATGTTTGCTGTTTGGTTTATATACTATTGTAAATTTATATAACTGATATGCTAAGAGTTTATAAAAGCGCAAAAATTATATCAGTTACAAATTTATAAATCCAAGTTATAACTGTACGGTTTGTCTGAAATTAAATTTTTAAAATTATATCAGAAGATGGATTATTTTATGTATGATCAGATTTAATAATGCGATGTTATCATAACCTGATACGGATAGTCTATAAATAGATTTTTCTTTTTTAAAGGCACTAAACTTGTACGCGACAAAACTCGCCGGCGGTGTGCTGGAATCAACGTGAAGCAGAAATTCTGAAGATTTGCGAAAACAAACGTCAGTTGACGAGAGCTATTTGGTTAGCGAACCAAAGTAGACAGTAGAATGTAAGTGAAATCGGAAGGAACCTTTATCCAAAAAGGTTTTTGTATGGATGGATGAGTAAGCTATTGACTGAAGAAGACAAACTACGAAGTTGCCAAATGTTGTTTGATTTAAGGAGATATTCTAATATCTTCAAGAAAAAAGAAGAAACTTTGTCGAAACTGACAGACAAAATGGTGATTACGAAATAAATATAAAACAGGGTGGATGTGTATTTTGTTAGAATGGCTGAATGTTACGTAATGATATGTGAGATGATATGTGCAGATTTGTTGGAAAAACTAAACGTTACCTACAGCGTGAAATTAATTTGTGATATGTGAACTCTTAGATTACTTGTAAGTTTACTGATATTGACGCAATTTATTTCACTGCTGATTTGTGGCTTTGTCAGTATAGAATTTTAGGTATTCCCAAACTTCTTCCTTTTTTTTCCAGAAGAGAAGTTTTTGCTATTCTTTTAAATTTGCGTACATATAATACTTTCTTAATTAAAATACGCTTACTTAGTAAAAGTAAATAAAATATAACTTTACTATTATTTACAAATCGATATTTAAAAAACAAACTTTTCAAAATTCTTTAAACTTAAACAACGGTACTATTTTTGAACATCCTTGAGATTATAATAAGATGAGTTGATATTATTTGTTTAATGTGTCTCGCAATATAGATGGAACATTAAAGTTCAAGAGAAGAGACAAGTTCGATTGAAATTTTAATGTTGAGATTAATACATTTTTTTATTATAAATTTTACATAAATGTAAAGAATTTGAATCGCCATCAGAAAGTTTGAGCATATTTTGAAGTAGTATCCAAGAATTGATTAAGA
>NW_017305569.1:4878284-4893152 GCF_001594115.1 Trachymyrmex septentrionalis | reverse complement strand
TATATTTATAAATTTATAAATTTTTATTAATATTTTTGACGTAATAAGTTGCTAATTTTATAATAAAATACACACCCTGTTTTAAAAAAATGTTCCTTAACAGCATATATGTATAATTTTAAAAATCTTAATTCATCTGAAGCAAAAAAAAGAATTTTTTAATTTAATCTGCGTTTTTAATCTGTTTTTTTTATAAGAAAAATATTTTAGGAAATAATGTTCGAATTTTGTTCTTCTCATTAAAAAAGTATAAATTTTAAACATTTTTACTTGAATCTGAAATAGGTAATAAAAAATACTTTTTAAATTATGCAAGGAAAATATGAAATCGAGCAGTACTGCAGTTGTGTATTAAATATTATATATATCTTCTAAATGTAGAAGACGTAATTATTTATATATAATGATTATATTTGGTAACACAACAATCGTTCCTTTTGTAATAATATCCAGACAGAACGATTTCTGATTATTTTCTCAAATCAGATATTTTATTGTTGTTATTGTTGTTGTTGTTGTTATCATTGTACAGAATATATTTCAATTCCGTGGTACGTCGCTCTCTATAATTGTAAATATGTAGAATGTGAACGATTATTCCGACAATTGCGTTGATTAATCGACTTGAGAGATTTTATTTATACATAAAAACCGTTAGTGATCGATTTCTAGGCCGAAAAATACCAATGTTCTTGTTTGGCGAGCCTAATTGTACGGACTTGAAGAAAATGTCCGTCCACAAGTGCAATGTACTAAGTGTATTTAAAAATTAGTATATATAGTTATGTTAGTTACTAAAGAAGTTTAGTTTGGATTATAATCTCCAGTAATAATTAGGGCGAGACATGACGGAACCGACTTTAGTTTTTTGAATGTAAATGAATTATTAAGCAATTTGTTAACATCCAGTGAATTTTATTTATTTGAATATATTGGAAATTAATTATAATTGTTTGACCCTTTGGTGATGCTAAAAGATACTTTACGCAGGTTTTAATTTTTTAATTTATTGAATAGGTGTTTAGATGTGTCATTCGTATTCATGATCAGTCGCTGTGTTCTTAAAAATAATACACAAATATCTTTTATATAATATTATAATATAAAAACATCACAGTTAATCTTAAATGTGATCAAGTGTGTAGTGAAACTCATAAGTCAGATTCATAGAAATGCGGTTTATGTCTTTCAAATATCATACTACGAATTGCATGACTAACATAATTGTATTATCCATTATTATACAAGTATAATAATATCCATTATTATATGAGTATAATAACATTTATTATTATATGAGTCTAATAATATCGCGATTATTATACTCGATATCGTTAATTTCTAACAGCGTGTCTGCGATTATGTATTGTGATTTATAACTGCAATTATCGACTGAAAATAAAAGTAGTAGTTATGTAAAAAAGCGCCCAATAATGCGATGTTGCAATATCAATGGATTATGGAAAATATAAGCTATAACATCACGTTGTATTTTCAAAGGACATAACAGAATCTACACATGATATTTATTCAATTTTTGAAGATACACGTATCTTGGACCATGATCATATTATAACAAATAATGTTATGTAGAAAAATATCGAAAATTCTATGTATACAGTATTTATCGGTATATACCAAGCCAAGTCGAAATGTAAGTCTACAATTATAAGCTTATATCTTGAAATCATATAAGCTTATGTCTCCAAATATACAAATTATATTCAATCAATAAGTTTGTGACGTTGATATAATTCTTATATCTTATTTAATAATAAAATGTCTGAATAAATAATATTATACTGTAATTATATATGCATTCTCCAGATATGATCGTGTAAAACATGAATTTAGGATTTAATTATGTTTTCTAAAAAATTGATTTATGTCATAAAAGCTCATTGATAAAAAAAATTATTACTAAAAAAACGTGCAATAAAGGTAGTGCACAATTGTAGTTTTAAAGCTACAATACTTTATACAATTGCGGGAAAATCAGACTTTCTACTATTCGCATCATATGATTTAAAATATTATTTTATTCATTACTACAAAATATTGACAATTATACAGATATAAATAAAAATTAATATTATGTTTAAATGTAGACACTTTTTATCAAAATTTGATAAAGTTGCAATATTTACAATTGTTATTGTAAAAAGATTGGTTCTCCCATCTCAAATATTTATTATTATCATATCCCTCGTAAAATGTTATTAACTCACTGTAAATTTCTTTTGTAAACGCTTGAAGTACATTAAAGAGAGCAATAGAGAGAGTCTAATGTGCGTGACAAATACATCAAAATTTATGTTCTTTGTGAGTTTTTGAACTGCGCAATTCAGTTGTTTTATTTTTTTATTAATATGTATTGTTTTCTTATATTCTCATAGTTAAATCTAATTATATCCTTAGATTTAAAACAATAAATATATCAACAATAATATCTTGCTAACTAATACTAGTTTGCTCTCCAAGTAGTCTCATCGGATGACTGTAGCGCATAGTTATATTTGAGGATTCTTCAGTTTATTGACAGTTTATGCTAAATATTATTTACGCATTTTACCAAATGATATTTAATTTAGTTTCTGTATTTAAATTATTAACTCAAAGAAATATACTCTAAAGATATATGATACACTATTGCTAATATAATAGAGCAAAAATTCTTAAATAATGATATAGATTATTCTGTAAAATTTATATTAGTAAAATTTTAGCGAAATTATAAACGTCTTTGTCACGCAAATTTCCATTGCACCCAAAGGGAATTATTTAATTCAAGATTTTAAGAAAGATTTTAACGTTCTATATTAATTTGGAAAATAAATATTAAAATTTTCATATAACTTTAAATGATAAGCTTTGTGAGTTTTAATATAATTTTAATGTATGCTATATAAGATTTTGATTTGACATTATTTCTCTTTTTTTTCCTTCTAATCATCAAATTTCATGTAATATTAAAAATGAAAATATTATATATTGAGCAAGCTTTTCGTTGTTTTCGAAATTAACTCTTTTTTGAGTTAATTTACCAGATTTTAATGTTTAAAAAGCATTTTTAAAATTTAATTCAATTTAATTTAATTTAAGGACTTTTAATAAGTAATTTATACTGAAAAATTAATTTTTTTTAAATTTATATATTACTTTTTCAACATATACATTATTATGTCAATCTGATCTCAGATGATGTCGATAGAACTAAATAATTTCAATGATGTGTTCAAATTTGATGTACATTACAATGTACACAAAGTCTAAAAAGATTTAATCATCAATCAATTTATATCTGTATTTTTTATGTTGTATAAAATAATATGATAAATACGTTTTTATTTTTGTTATATATTAGAATTGATTATGGGGAAGACGATAATATTTCTTTGTTTTTATAGCATTTGTTAAAAATATGCAATTAATATTTTTAACCGCGATAATACGAGCTCTAAATATGATTAGCATTTATTATAGCCGTGAAAAAGGTTTACGATATAAAGATTCACGATATAAAGAAGAGAATGAAGAGATGATAACACATAGAGTATATCTGTTATTTATATTTAGAACCACTAACAATTTGTGTAACATTATCTACTTTATGCATTAGCAGCTAAAATAGAAGTAAAAAATTTCGTTGTTGTTGAGAAATGTCTTCCTTTCAACTATATTCCTAAAAAAAATTTATTATAAAATAAAAATAATAATTTGTTTTTAATATTATCCAAATTTATATTACAATTAATTTAGGAAAGAGTTGACTAAATTGTACCGACAATTAATCGTATCTATATTGGAATTTTTAAACAAAACTTTTTTTAGTGGGAAAACGCTAGTAACATTGCTAAAATATTGTTATCTTTGACCCGTTTACGAATGACATTCAAAATGATTTCCTTCGGTATTTGATATAAATCGTGCAATAATTTTTTCTAAGATGTGATCGGCACAAGGAGTAATTGAAGTTTAGTACACTATAGAGTTATAAGTATAGTATTTAAACTCTTTTTAAGTAAAATTAGCAAGTCACATTAGCAAAGTATTTGTGGGTTATGCTGCTGTTGGTAACATGGTAATATGGTAACTTTGTGTGTATAAAGGGAGTGGGATAAATCGTACGTTGACATTTATATTGTATCTACATTTAAGATAAAATAACATATTAAGATTGAGTATAATACTACATAATTATTATACTACTACCTTGATTTATATATAAAAAAAATTTATTTATATTAAGGTAACCTTTTTTAGATAAAAATTTAAGATAAAAATTATTTATAGATATTATTTGTTACATTTTGAGAAAATTTAGATCTTTCTTTGTAAAAGTGATTATTATGATTGTTTATCGTTAAAAGTACGATATAGGAACCCGACTAATATGATATAATTTAAAAACCTTCTCTTTCAATCGTAATTGTCCGATAGTTACTTTTCTACAACATTTAATTTAAACAATACTTCAATATTTATTTTCATAAAAATGTTGTTTTGTTACATACTAATAAATCAATAAAGTTTGATATAAGTGAAAAAATTCTATTTTGATTTCTTCAGTACTTTATTATAATTTCTGTTTAAATCTTACAGGGTATGATATAAGCAACTTTCCCTATAAAATTAAATAAATTTAAGATTCTGTTATAAATCAATACGTGTATAAACGATAAAATTTATGTGTATACGTAAAACATAAATTTTTAAGATTTTTAATTTTATTTTATCATAAATTTTTGATAACTTTTTGAACTATTATTATTAAAATCTAATCCTAGGTAAAGCTATATTTTTAATACATTATAAGTTAGGGGGATATCAAATTGTGCAGTAATAATATATTCTAGAGTTATGATGTGGTGCACAAACGTTTGCAAAAAATATTCTTTCGCAATTGCGTAAGTCAGTTCATACAGATAAGGTTTCGCCTACTTTACCCTTATGGTAAACATTGGTATACCTGAACCACGTGTATAACTCTATCGATCAGTTACAACTCTTTTTTCTCAGCGGTTTGGCCCAGTATACTTCTTATGACGTATTCCGTCAGAAGCTTCCACACCTCTATTTTTTAAGGAGCTGCAATAAGAAGTCGCGAATACGTATGAAAAATGATCCCACACAGCACAGATCTTTAAGGGACATTATAAAAACATCCAGAAGGATTATTTTAAAGATGTTCTAAGGACGTTCCTTAAACATTTCTCAAATAAAATATGTTACGTGAGGACCAGGTATTTCACAAAATTTATAATGGATGAAGAGAATTATATGAGATAAATGTTAACTGTCATGCAAACTAACTAAAAATTTTCTTATATGTATGTGTATGTTTATAGATTTAATTGATTTCTTCCAGAAATGAAAAAAAACTGAATATTATTTAAAATTAAATTTATTATTAATTTATAAAAAACAATTTTAAAAATTATTCTAAAGAAAAAATTAAATATGTTGATAAAATTTTCCACAGTCTCTTTTAGAATTAAAAATAAAAGAATTTTGAAATTATTGCAAAAATACTTCTTTAATAATTATTTAATTATTTCAACAATAAAAAAGAAGACAAAGATATAAATGACTAACTAAAAATACGACATACTATATTAAAAATTATATTATTATTGTCAACATAGTCGTGATAATTTAGATTTAACTTTAATTTTTTTCCTTTCAATATAATCCATATTTTAAGCACATTTAATCATTATCCTTGGTACGAGCTGCGTTTCATACAAGTGAGGACTAATGCTTCGGAATCCCAAACCTTGTAACATTCCAGATGGTCTACCAGATCGACTGGATTCGACTGGCTTTAACTGGATCGTAGCTGTTGAATCTCGAGATGTCCCAGCTTATTCACACCTATATTGGTCTCGCATATTCGAGAAATAATTGTTTACGGAGAATGCGTGGAAAAACGTTTTTTTCTGCCAGTTTTTTTTCTGTCAAAGATGGTAGTTTTGTCCTTATTCGCGGAACGTAACAACGTTTGCACCGATTGAAATGCAAAATTGATTGTCTGACTATTTAACTAGCTGTCTGTTGTGTCAATTGGCAAACTGCTTTTGCAAAATAATTTGTTTACATCGGCAGTCTAAGGATTACGAGAATGTTCTTTGTCATTTTATTCGAGAAAAAAATTAAGATTTTTTTGTTATATTTTTATTCTTTTAGAATTTTTCATTATAGTGTTACAAATGCAATAGAGCAAAGTTTTATTAAAAAATGTACAATTTTTAATAATAATAATAAAGTTTTAAGACACCTAATAAAATCGGTACAAATAATTTTTAACTAATCTAAATATATACTCGAATATGTGATCTGCGAAAATATAATATAATGTATTTTCTAATATAAGAATTTATCGCGATCCTTCACGCACAGAAAGTATCCTGTAGCAATGTAAGGTCATCATTAAAGTCTAACATTTCTCATTCTTTTTAACCTTTCGACTTTCAATCGTTAGTCTTGTAAATGATCATTTCACAATAATTTTACTAGAAAATTATGATAATTTTTATGGATTTTTAAAATTGGATTTTTAAACATTTAAATTATTCGCATAATAATAAGTATAAAAACTAAAGTGTAGCACTATAATTGTATAATATGTTATAATTATAGTTTTGAAGAGATTTTGTATCGATAAAAAAAAGTAAATAATATTGTATTATATTTAAGCACATTATTAATATGTTTATTTGGTACATTTTAATGTTTATATCTTTATAATGTTTATATCTTTTTAAAATCATAAATGTGCTGTTACATAGAAAATTTTTTGGGATCAATTGTTTATCCCTCGCTTACATTTGGAAACTTACATTTTAAATAAAAATTTAAAAAAAATAAAAAATATGTGACTAGTAAAGATAGCATTCGAACTTTACATAATATTATATATAAAAATTTATAAAAATTAAGTTATTTTAAAAAATGGTTTTGAATCATTTATCATTTAAAAACAAATATACCGACTGGCTACGAAGATAGACATTCATTGTCTTCGTGGAGACACCAATTACAGGCAGAAGTTCGTGGAATCGATCGCAATATCCATCCACTACGGACGAGAGCTAAGCAAGGGGCGGAATGGCACTTGGCCTCATTGAAAAGATTATCCCCTTTGTGTTATTTAATCGTAGATGCGTATCGATTTTCCACACAAGCTCATGCTTTGTGCGGAATATACTTCCTTGGAGCTATCTTATGCCTCCTACAGATTTTTTATGGGATTATAATAATTTACATAGCGCTTACACGTACTTGAGACCAAACATTAAGTAAGTAAATCCAAGCTTCACAAGAATAGAATGATTTTATTAAAAAGTAAAAATTTAGCTACAGATCTGAAAATTATTTAGATATAGATCTAAAAATAATTTTGTTGAATCATTAAAACAATTATATAGAATGCTTAAGTTAATAAAAAGTTCACATTCTAGCAACTAAGCTTGAATATCCTGCATAATTATTTTGATTATTTGATGGTCTCTAACAAAATTATTTTCAGATCTATATCTAGAGAAATTACATTAGAATTACTTTAGCAGTTAATTAAATCAGTTTTTTTATGGATTTAATCATATGCAGAATTTAGACGAATAATGTCTAGACAGATTGCATAACACATTGCATTACAACTGAGGTATAATTTAGAAGTATCTCAGTCTTCTCATACATGCAGTTATTATGAAAATCAGTTGTCTAACATTGTCCAATCTATGTTATGCAATCTATGTAAGAGATCTTGTAGATCTTTTTTTATGAAATTAGCTATTATAAGTGCAATTTTAATTATTGATAAACGATTTTGCAAGTTGAATAAATTATGCTATATTCGCAAACCTTGAACTTATCCCAAAACCCAAAAGAAACTGTTCCTCAAAGATATCGCTGATAAACAGATTTGACAGATTTGAAACGTTGATATATGTATTCGTGGTATAAATAAATAAACAAATGTTGAAAGCTTATAGCAGTATTTAAGTCCAACCACTGCAGCACTGTGTTATCGGGCAACCCGCCAGTATTACACCAATATGACGCGATGATGAAATAATGTGTTGCGATAATAAAATAACGTGTTGAAATTGACAAAGAGTGGTATACTAATGTAATAAAAATCAGGCGAGGCTGAAATTGATATAACGTTCTAATTTATCAGATTAAAAAATATCTGTCATATCTCTGCAAATAAATCCGCCTTCTCAAGGATCAAAAGACTTGGATTACACTTTGCCTCTTCTTCTCTCTGTAGAAAATCCAAAACTCAATATTCTTATCTATCATTAGTCATCAAACGTCGCTTAAGTAGGATATATGATTGGAATGTGGAACACTTTATATCAAAAACATATCTTCTTCTTCTCATCAATCCCATGTGTGCATTTTTATATTACTAAAATAATCATATTTTTTTAACATCGAAATATATTATCAAAATATAGTATATATTTGCGAAGTTATGTTTATATGAGTACAGCAAATGTATTAGATATTAATAGGAATCATTATATCGCATATACGTTTTAGTTAACGAGTTGCAATCTCGAGAGACGTATTGTATTCAAAGAAATATTAACCATCATTTAAAGATAATCATATACGCCACACTCGTACCGATAATTAGTGTGCAACGAGACCGAACGAAGAGCGTAGTTTACAATTCATTATGTCAAATATAGATTGTTACTGAATATAATTAAGTATCAGATATGCAGCTGCAGAGCAGTTTTTATCATTTAGTCTGATTAATTTAATCGTTTTTTAAATTTTATTTTATAATTATCACTGTACGTTTTTATATCAGTGTATTGGAAAATAGTTTGATATATTTTTTTATATTAATTATTGGAGATTATAAACTTGAAATAAATAATATCTCTGTGACTCTTGAATTTAACAATAATAATGTAAAGGCATGTAAGAGTATAACGCGTAATTAATAGAACGTAATTAATAGAGCGTATTCATTGTATATTTTCCTTACTAATAAGTATAAATTTCGAACGTTTCAACCCTCTTTTTTGAATCTTCTTCAGCAAGATACGTTCATACAATTCAATGTGTGAGGACACCTCATTCTAGATGGAAGCCACTCCTGGACAAAGTGAAAATCCACCATGATTGTTGAAATTCTGTAACCATCCACGCAGGAAGAAGTGTCCTTGAACAAAAATGCAGATTATATTCACAAGATTTTGATCGGTTGAATAAGTCAACCATTCTATGTTAATGTGTGGTCAAATAAAATATGTGTTGTTCATTCTGAACCGCAACGAAAAAAAAATCTCACATGCCTTTACTATTATTATTAATATATAAATTTGAAAGTTTAAAATAGTTTAACATTAGAATTAATTTCCATTATGTCTACCTATTATGTTAAATTGAAGAAATATATTTGAGATTGTCATTAAATAAACATATCATTAAATTAATCTAAATCCACTTTAACAACTAAAGATGTTAGATACTGAGAATACAATCTATTGAACAAAAAATGAAATAGCGTTTATTTTCCTATTTTTTAGCGTACATTCCTAATAACAATATCGTAAAAGATATTTTAATTTTGTACAATACGTTTTATCTGATAACATTATATAGACAGAAGCACTTATCGTTAGTATACACATGAGAAGCGTCACCATCTGGCAGACCATGAAAGAAGGAATTGACCTAATGAATTCGGCCTGCTTTATTTAGAATCCCCTCGAAAACGCATAAAATATGTGCACATATCTCGGTAGCCATGTGTATGCTGCGAAATGGACGTAAACTTGAAGAGGCTTGCGAACGTTTATTCGCATTTCCTGTCCTAATTGCAATCATAACGGTATAACCTTTGCTTCCAAATTGCTAACAAAAATTAATTTGTGATATTCGTGAAAGATATCATGATTTTTATGCAAATTTAGATGCCTAAAATAAAATTGTATACACATATGAATTATATATATATATATATATCTCATATTTATCTCATTATTCTCAGAATAAAGTATAAAATATCTCATAAACTATTTTTTGATATTTCACCTTAATACTTTTATATATAGAATAATTAGAAGAATATTATATTATGTAAAATAAATATATAATTCTATTTAAAAAATGTTAAATAACTTTGTATGATTTTAAAGATCCCTTTTCAAGGTCAACTAAGGTAATCTTTTTTTCCCTTTGAGCTTTTGTCTGGAACATTTTGTCTTTAAGTTAAGATTTTGGGATATTCTCTCTAGTGACTGAATTAAAATGGATCACCCTGTATATATATATATATTTTTTTTTTAAACTTACTTAAAAACAATACACACGCATACACACGCACACATACACGTACTGTTTTTAAGTTATCTTAACGACAAAAATTTTATCTGTTAAAAACAGTTAAATTTGGATTTAAAAAACAGCTAAAAAATTTTGAATTTAAAAAACATTTATATTTATCTAAAGTTGTTTCTTTTTACTAAAATTGTATTTAATTCTAATTTTATATTTTATTTACTGATTTTCGTATTGACTTGTACACTTAAAAATTATATCTTTTATAATTCTATAGAAGATAAAAATCAAAATTTTTCAATGTTTTGACACGTCAGCATGTATTTTTTTTATTGTTTTTATTTTTATTACAACACAAGGACTAAGTTTTATGAAAAACTGTTGGTAGGAAGTAGCTAACAAGTACGCATAAAATAATGAATCTTAAAATTGCAGTTGTTACTATAATAATGGATTACAATTTTATTATCAAACAATCTTTAACACATATAAAAGTCAATTAGAAATTCCAGGGAAACGACGCAACGTGTTATGAGTTAATTGTTATACATATGACGTAATATAAAGTGCATGAGTTTGATATTCATGCTTGGTATAGCAAGATTCCATGCAATGCTAACGCACAAAAGATGTGACGATATAAAAGATAAGGCAAGAATTTATTAAATTATTATCTTCCTGCTTAAATCATGATAAGCAGATAATTTTTTTTTAATGCTAAATCTTGTTACTTCATTTTATTCTGTGTACATGTAATACGGAGCTTCATTTTTTATTTGTGGTTAGCAATAAATATTATGATATTTAGTATTGTGTTATATCTTACTATAACTAAAAAATTTTAAATTGTTAGGCAAATGTCGAATATTTTATCAATTGCGCTTTTACTTGTTCCATCTCGCTTTCAGTTTAGACGTATTAACTTGATAATCATTATGGTAATTGCAAATAGGCAATTTCAAGCTAAGGTGACGTAATTATGGCAATATAGTGCATGACAGACATGATCGATAAATGAACAGGCTTTATCCGAATATATCTCATGCCATATATTGAGATTATTGTAACATCTTTTAGATAAAATCAATATACTTTCAAATAAAATCAACAGTAAAACAGAATTATTAATAACACGTCAATTATTGTAGATTTTAGATAATAAGGAAAATATATTTGTTTTTTTTTATTTTCCTTATTTTCTAGGTTTTATATACAAAAGAGTCAATACATCTATTTCAAAATTTTTATAATACAAGTATCTGCAGTTACTTATTTTTTAGCATAAGTTTAATAAATACGAATATGCTCTTTTATATATATAATATATAATATGTACAACAAATTTTTTAATAAATTAATATTCTATTTCAGATTCTTTCACTGCAAAGGAATAGTTTCTTTATCATAATTCTGACCGCTAAGGCACTCTTTAACATTTGTTTTATATAAATCTGAATTGTTATTAATAAAGTAATTGCGACAAGAAAGATTTGATCCAGGATATAATACAGGGAACTTTGTACGCGGTTTTGCAACTCAGTGTTAATTTGAATTTCCGCGCAATTCTAGTGCCACGCGAGCTATAACTAGCTTTCCTGGTAGATTACTCACAGAGCACTTACATACACTGTTAGTTTTTACATGACTTTGCCACACGGTATCTTGTGATTCTTCCCCCGCAAGAATATGCGATAGATTATTTTAGAAAAAGAGTTGAAAGTTAAAAGAGTTAAAAAAATTGTAAATTTATTTTAAAATTAATGTAAATTTTGCAAAGTGTTTGTGTATTGTATCATGTTATTATAGTGAAAAAGCGTAAAATTTAATGTACTATTATGTTATTAGCTGAAAAAAAGCTAAAATTATTTAAATATTAAAATTTAAATTATTCAATAATAAATCATTTAAATTTATAATTATAATATAAGAATACTCTATTAAATTGATACGCATCAGTTAATTGTAAATAGAAGAACAGCAATGTTGGCAAAGTTTGTTTTGCTACATTTTTTATGAGTAAGATTTCGATGGATAACGATAGATGAATTAGTCGTTTAATTCTCAATTTATATATTAAGTTCCAATATATATATGTTTTTTTTAATGATATATAAGTCTATAATAAATTTAAAAAGTAGCTTTCTAAGGTAGCTAATAAATAAGGTAGCTAAATCTAAAGGTAGCTTTACAGATAATAGATTCAGAAAATATAGCATAGTAAGATTCCTGAGTGACAAAGTTTTATTAAACGATTGGGGTGATGGACCATTTGATGAATCACCGGTATCTTTTGCCGAATGTAAACTGGATTCCACGGTCATGCCGGTCATGCCGGTTTTGGAGCAGTTCATTTTTGCAGTGAAATGATATAGTGTGAATCATCAATACCTTTGAGGTGACATATTACTTCTAACTATTTGCTACCAAATATTTGTATCGTGCCATGTGTACGGAAGTATTGGCAGTTTGTCAAATCTTTCATTCCTTTTCGACGAAGTCAACCCCTTGCACGTGCAACAATTTCGAAGCAATACATTATTTACTCAAACATGTGGTTCTTTAAAATCTACTGGCAAAATTTTCCAAATGCTTCAACTACTTCTGAAAAAACTGATTCTTATTCCTATTTTAAACATTTAAATAATTTACATTTGACAAAAAAAGATGAGAAAGATTAAAACGATTCCATTTTTATAAAATTATTTATTGGATGAATATAACAAAAAAAACAAATAATTTTAAATAATATTTAAAAAATAATATTTTTATCAAAAATAATAATACTTTTTACATTATTAATATTAAAAATTTACAAGATATAAAATGTGTTTATGTACAAGAAACACATATTTCAATATTAAATTTCTACAACAGATTATGTTTTCTTTAAAAATATATATATCAACTTTATAATATTTTATTGTTTTTTAAATATTTTGGCATAAACTTTTTTTTATTATGGTATAAGACTGTTGTAATAATTTACCAATTTAATAAATATTGTATTACATACCTTTTAACAAATTCTTAACAAGCTTTGTTAACTTAAATTTACAAACGACAATTATTCGATACTATCGTATTTCGAGTACAGTATAGGAACAATAAAATACACATACACCATTCTCAATAATATCTGATATTCTCACAAAATGCGGAAGTTATGTATAATGTAATTATACATAATGTAATTATGACATTGAGGTTAATTATATATAATTAAATTGTTAGAAATAAAACAACAATCTTTTATTTTACTGATTGGTCTCCACAAAGATTAATATCTGAAAAACTACATAAAAAAAACTTAGTCGAAGTAACAGAAAAAAAAGGATTTACCAGTTACCCGTACATAATCGATGCAGTTTTAGCCAATGACACACTTGTCGATATCAGTTTAATCCGGTAAAGTATTTGAGTACGCATTATGGTACCTGACGCAAGATGGATATATAGCACATACGATAACGACACATAACCAACATAGTCAACGTATCGAAATTCTGCTGATGTAATTATATCCATGTCAAATGTATAAACGGAAATGAATAGTTAAATTTGATTTTCCTTTTTGAGCTTACGTTAAATCGAAATATATCAAATTCGAGGAAATAATTGCAAATATTGCTAATTAAATCGGTGATAATAATGCTACAAATGAGTCATTAAATTTAAATTTTGAAGAACCAACCGCAAAAAATTTAAAGTTTTTTTTTATTTAAACAATTTTATTACTAAATTTAGCATTTCAATCTCGCTTTTCACAAAAATGCGTTATTTCCTTTTTTTTAAGGAAAAGAAAATATAAATATGTAAATAGAAGAATCAGGATTTTTATTTTATCTTTACCTTGTAGATAAATTTCAACTTTTATAAAAACAATAAATATTAATAAATGATATTCTCCTTTATTAAAAATAAAAGCAGAATTTTTTTCAATTTTATCGATATATACACAATGTGATAAATTTAATCCTTTGCAAGAACAAATGGAAAATATTTCTCCCGGTTCCGATTTATCGCAGTGAAACATTAGATCAAGTTATTATTCACGATTAATAACATCCTGATTCTTTAACTAACAAGTTCGCATTAATATCATTTTTTATTTTCTATGAAAATTTAAGATCTAATATACGTGTAATATATATGTAATTGTGTAATATATACTTGAAAGCTGTATATATAATTCAATTTTATTATATATGTATTGTCTACTTATAACAAAGTATGTAATATATATGGGAATAAAATTTAATTGACACACACACAAACACACACACACACTTTTTATAATAATAAAGTAAACAAAAATCAATTAAAGTCATGAGATAATTATACAGAAATTCAATAAATGTGTAAAAGATGTTGCTGCATTTTTCTTCGTTTCTTTAGATTCTAAAATTAACTAGTGACTCAGGCAGCTTACGTTGTGCGAGGTTAACTTTGAAATTATAACATACTTATCCTGATAAAAAAAATTTACACTAAATTACAATTGTCCTCGTCACAATTGTATATATTTATGAAAAAAGTATTCATAAAATAAATTTTTAAATCTTT
>NW_017305569.1:4875934-4878184 GCF_001594115.1 Trachymyrmex septentrionalis | reverse complement strand
ATATATATATATATATATATATATCGCTTTGTTAAAATTAATGCACTATCTTAATGTATTACATCTGACTTGTTATAATCATATTTTAACTCTTTAAGCTAGATGATGTACGATTATGTACTGACATCCGTCACATTCTACATTGTTTATATGACATATCTGTCATGTTCACGGAATATCTTCTTCCGACAAAATCTCTGATTGCACATGTAACCAATCTGTTTTGCTCACGTAAAAAAGTTTATTATAGTTAAAAAATCATAATAAGAAATTCCTTACTTGTAAAAATGACTGGTTATTAATTTAAAAAAATACGTTACAGTTATAATATTTATGATAAATATAAATAAATATTTTTAGTAAATATATATTTATATATACAACATAAATATGATATAAAATGTTTGATCTATGTTTGATCTATCTTTTAATAATATTTTTGAATAAGTTTTATATAAAATTGATATAAAATATTTATATAATATTTCAAAAAAATAAATAATAATATATATTTATGAATATATATTTTAAATATTCTATCTAATTATGTCTCTGACATAATTTGTGTGACACTTGAGAGAAATAAGTTTGTTATAGGGAAACAAAAAGGGATGACAAATGTGATTTGGTAGGAAAACGGATCGATGAGTTATTACTGTGAATAATTTTTCATTATTTGTTAATGTAACAAATAATACAATTTATATGATATAAATCAAAATAATTAGTATTAATAGCAAATAAAAGTTTATCAAAAAAGTAGGTTAGGTTTTATATAAATTGCTTCTATTACTATAATAATTGGTTAGAATAACAGACTAGCATCAATTTCAACAAATATCAAAACACTAATTAATTGTTACTATCTACAAATCATTTGTTAAAAGCTGATGGCTTGATAAATTAATAAAATCCTTTCTCTCAGTGCACAAATACTGCAAAAGACAATGTAATAAAAGACAATACATAAAAAGCAAATTAGATAATAAAATTAATTGTTTTCAATAATGTATATAGTTCTAGATCTTATAAATAATTTCATTATTAATAATAGTTTTGTAGGTAAAAAATATAAAAGCTTTTTTAATTGTGTAAATTGCTTTTTTATGATTAAGTTAAAGTTATCGAAGCGCGCGGTTTACGTAAAAGCCCATGTTAAGCTTGTCTCTTGTGTCGTGTCGCCTCTTAAAGAAATCAGCACATTCATAGCAACTCGTTAAAAAGACGTTAAAAAATATCGCATCTACCTCTTATATCATTTCAACATCACGCAGTAGTGAATTTGATAATCAGTACACACCTGGTAGTAAATTGTCGTTAGTGTAACACAATGCCACTAATAATACGACCTCTGTAGTCTTAAGTACTTTACATTTTAAAGTCATTGCTATAGAAACACATAGCACACATATACATAATGAATATATCTACTTGTAAAAAAGTCTTTAATATTTTGAGTCTACTTAATTGCGCGTATTACTACTGAAATTAAGCATCTGCTAGATTAAAAAACAAAGATTTTCACTAAAAAGGAATGTAAAATGTTTTGTATAAGGGAAAATACAATTTTTTTCAAATAGTTTAATAAAAAATGTTTAACTGAAATTTTGTATCTACTTACTATTTAATAAGAATAGAAACTTGTTCAACTCGATTTATTTCAAATAACAATAGAATTAATGACACATATCCGGCGTATTCAATCTGTATTTTTTATTTTTTAACTACACGTTTTCATATTTCTTGTTTTGTAATACACTTGGATTTTAGAAAAGGAAAGGCGATAAATATACTAGAGTTCAGAAAAACAAGCAATCCATTGTCCGGCATTCGATATGGTTTATTTTGTTCAATGTAATGCAAATTCATAAGACATTGCTTCCTTGACGACAAATTTAGTAAACGAAGCGTAAAACTGCGCAGCTATAACAAAGTGTTTACGATATCATCTGCGAATAAAGAGATAATTATTGATTTAACTATTTATCAATACTTTATCGATTAACTACTTGTAAAACAGAAAAATTAATATTAATCATAGATAAGAAAATACCGATGTGATATTTGTAGTAAATTCTATTCTTTTATTATATAATATAGCATGTTATATAACAACAATGTTTGCAATTCAAAAGCAGTACGACTGCTTTTAAAATTTTCATGTGACTAAAATAATTTAAAGAAATTTTTTTCCAAATTTTTATATATTAAAAACGCAAATTTAAGTATTAAAGAACTTATATATGTATT
>NW_017305569.1:4869677-4875834 GCF_001594115.1 Trachymyrmex septentrionalis | reverse complement strand
ATAATAATATAATATTGTACATTGAATTTTTATTTTCATATTTTTATTAACTCAATAATAAATCAGTTCAAGAATTCATCAGATTTTTCACATTCTTTATTATAATATCTATTATTAAAATTGTATTTATTATTTAAAAAATTTTAGATAGAAAAGAATATGAAAGAATATATTGAATATACGGGCAAATATAAATATTTATGTTACCGTTAGAAATGATAAGAACAACATGAATAACAAATGTTATCTCAATGAGAAATATCTATAACGCTTGAATTAAAGTTGCCTTTTTAGAAACACTATATTATAGATATTTTTTACTTCTGCTTATATTTCTTTTTTAGAAATTTGAAAACGTGATTTAATGATTTGGTTCATGCTTCGGCAGTAAAACATGACAATAAAATGTGACTGTAAAATGCACTTCAAAAACCGCGTAAAGGATTTCAGTACGGAAAGACCGGCATTGCATCATCTGTGCCAGCACCGCTTATTAGTAACAACAATAGCAAACAATAACTCGGCAGAAGAGCAGATAATCTATTCGCTGATCAGTACTTCCTTTCAGTATATATAAGTTTTGGAATAACAGAGTTCGATAATGTATTTTCGCGACAGTGCCAGTATGGGCATATATCTTAACTTGTCAACGTAAATATTAAGTCAACATCATCGGCCGCATTGACAGTTCCTCGCCGTCTATATAAATGTCGGAACCACTGAAAAAGATAGTAGTCGCTTGCGGAATTCGATCGCATGGCCATCCTCCGGCAACTCGCGTGATAGTGATGAGAAGTAAACTGTCTCGCTGCAATTTCGTTCCGTGAACAATACTTTTGTAAAATAAATTTGTCACTTACGTACGTTTCACGAATATAGACAAAGTTCAGTTATTTTTGAAGTGGGAATTTGGCTAATTGCAGCACTGTTATCACCGAAGCTTTTTTTAGAGTGACTGTCAGGTAATTTTTAAATATAAAGTAATAAATAATAAAATGAACTGAATTGCTTTTTAACGTACAATTATATGTTATTTTTGTGTGAATGGCTTTTTTTTTATCACGCGTGTGACTTTCTTTTCGAGATCCGTTTTATAACACAATTTCTTTCTAAGTCTCATTGTTCGTAATATAAATTTACTCCATATACTTTTCACGCATACACACGCTCACGAAGCTTGTTTCTTTTCGCGCCGTTGCTGCATTAAGAGGCGTCAAAGGATTTCGAAATGCGAGTGAACCATCACGGCGACCTTCACGCCTTTTCATTTCACGTCGTGGACGCTCTGCATTTCTTGCTCGTGGCACTTCTACGAAGCGCGATGAAAATTCGCGCTCGTTTCTCTTGAAACATCATTTCTTTTATCCTCTTTTCCTTCTCCTCCCTTTTCCCTCGTTTCCTACGCGAGCACGTCGAGGTTTACGAAACGCGCACGCACTCGCCCACGCAAACTCAAAAAATCGATGCGCGCACGTTCTCGCGTGCCTTGCGGGACACACATGCCGGCGCCATAGCTCTGTTAATCCTTCGGAGGAATCTTCGCGTTAATTGGAACAATTTTAGACGGCCGTCCGTATATTGGCAATTTGTTTAAAATGTTACTCCGCGCGTAGCCTTGCATTCGGAACTGCGCGTGTGTATTACGCGTAAGGGGCAGTGGAAAGGGAAGTTCCGACGCATGCTTCTTTCCCTAATGTTACTCGAGGGGATTTTGATCCACGAGGGGTTCAAGTTTTCTCGACGCTCAGTATCCTCAGACCTCGTGTCAGATTCTCGCGGATCGTTTCAGTAATACTGTGAATTGCAAATCGTGGGTGATTGTTAAATTTTCATCCTTCCACTCGGATCTTGCGTCGTGAGTATCGAAAATTTTGTTTTGTGATTAGATGACGACTTTTGTCTTATCTCACAATCAGTATCTATAATTATTTTATATCACTCGATTGTAAAATGTAATAACCAACAAGTAGATCAAATTTAGATATTGTATCGTTCGCTTAAATACATTTTTCTTGCCATCTGTGTCAATTTTAATTTCTTCTGTCATAACTGATGCAGCATTATTGAAATATTGTTTGAATGGTGTAAAATGTGAATTATACTTGTTAAATATATTTTGTAATTATAAAAGGAACATTGGATTAGATATATTATGTATATTATTTTATATATTACTTTTATAAAATTTTATATAATAATTAGTTGTAACGTTTTTTAAGATTAAATCTTTTCTTGTTTGGTAGTAAATAAATTTTTTATTGTAATTTATATTATTGATTTTGTGTGAATATATAATTATTATTACTTTTTAAAATTAAAAAATATTTCAGACTTAATTACTTCAGACCTCGCCTTATTTGATTCAAAATGTAAATTAAAATGTTCTTAATTAAGTCATTTTATAATTTCTTCAGCTAATTAGATTTTATTTATATCAATGTTTTACTATGTTTTATAAAATGTATAAATACAGATGAAAATATAATTAACATAAATGATTAAAAATATCCGATTTCCTTACTATATAAAGAAATTGAATTATTGAATATAACGCATAATATAATACAGTTATACGACCTAAATTTGCAGATACAAATTGGGAGCCAACAATTTTAATTTAATATAAATATAATCTTTTTTTAATCAGCACTATTTTTCATTGTAATATAGTTAAATGCTATTTTATTAATTTTCAAGCTAGCTAATTAATTTGATTTAAATAAGAAAAGAGTAAATAAAAAATAATTTAGAGATTTTTCATAAAAGAGGAAATGCAAATTTCTTGCATTTTAAAAACAATTATATTTGAAAATATTTATTAATAATAAATATATCACAAACGACATGTGTCATAAACAATTCAACTGTTGAAAACGTGTTGTCGCTAGAAAGCTATTATCTTTTAAATAGATTAATTTAATCATCGGGAGAAAGAATTCAAAATTGACGTATTATTTTGATCGATTATCTGTTTGCGATTTGCCTGTCGCGTAAGCATGATAAATTGAAGTCTTGCTTCAAGCCAAGTTGATAAAGGGAGCGACCATCAATGAGAGGCACGTTCATGGACATTATGAATATCTCATCATTGTCGAAACAGATCAAGAACGAAAGCCGCGTGTATAGAAAGTAAAACCGTTATAGATTTATTTGTTTTGGCATCATGGGGTGTACATGCATATGTATGAGGGAAGCGATGGTAAATTCACACAAGTGAATTATGCCGCGCTGCAGGCGCTTGTCATCGATTTCGAGTTACCGGTTGACTGTGCTTTCCATTTCGTTGACCTGTAATTATACATCGGTGCATCGAATTATAAGAAAAGTTCGCGCAAGATAAAAATTATACGAGATTTTTATTAAAAGTTACATTTGTTTTGTACTATTATAAATTCCTGTCTGTCTGCTCTAATAATTTTTCCTTGGATTTTTATTTATAATTTTCTTTTGATTTTAACAAGACGTAGTTTGTCAAATGATGTGCAAAATAATAAATCTATTAAAAATTGTTTTCTTTGAATGTTGCAAACTTAAATAAAATGTCAAAGCATTTATAATTATGGTTAAGAATAAAAATTAGAATTATATATAATTTTAAATACAAAAAGATAAGAAAAAATTTAGCTTTTTAACCCTGAAGTAATCATTTGAGGTGTTTTTATATTCTAATGGGGCGAAAAAATCCAAATTGTTAAATATAGCTTTGTAAGGATATTATTTAACATTTTTCTTTTAATTTTTAATAATTATCTGTACAAATTTATAAATATGCAATTCCATTAAAAACTCGCAATAGAAAAACATTATATTAATTAAAACCTTTATTTTTTAAATTACTGTCATAATAAGTTATTTAACGTACTTAATATTTTTTTTGTTTCTACTTTTTTCAGAAAATTATGATCAAATTTTATATCTATAATATCCTAAAATATTAATAAATTGGTAAATAATTAATAATATACAATATGTTGTTAATAATAATAATTTTAATTGGGATATAAAAATACTCCAGGTAATAGCTCAAGTAGAGAAAGAACAAATGATGCCTAATTTAAATTAGATTAAATTAAATTTAATATTAGACAAAGAAATTTAACTTCTTATTTAATTATTTAAATACTTATTGTTGAAATTTATAGAACATTATTGTAAAAAGTTGTCTTAAATTCTGTTACTGTAATATTGATTTCAATTTTATCAAAATTAATAAAAGAGTAATTGGTTTTATGAAATAACGTATAAAATTATTATATCTATTGAAAAAAATTGTCAAAAATGTTAAATTTATTAATTCAAATTTTATGGTATCGCTTTTCGGCAAATTCAGATATGTAGAATTCTATTTCAAATTATGAATCAAAATTACAAAAAATTAGATTAAATATTCTGAAAACAATCTTATAGTAAACTTAAAAAACATTTCTTTTTCTGAATGAGCAATTTTCTTTATATTATTCTTTTATATTATTTCACATTATCACATAGGGTTCGAGACGTGCGTCTCTGACATCAGCAAACATACAATACGTCTTCGATAGATTTTCTCTTCACTTATTAAATTACTCGGTCCTTGGACCTTATAAAGAATATCGATCAAATTGCATCAAGAACCTGCCAAAGGCGTAATTCATTTTCGTATTTCATAATTATTGTAAAAATATAATATTTATATTGAAATTAAATGATAGCCAAAAAAGTTTGCTCTTTATAAAAAGTGAGAATTTCTAAAAAGATAGAGACAGAAAGAAAATAAAGATAAAAACACTTTAGTTTTTCGAGAACTCATTATTTACATAATTGCGTTATTTTTTCGCTTTCATATTTCAGACAGATAAACTTATTTATGAAAATTAACTCCTGTTCCCATTTAAGTGATAAAAAAATTGGCACTTTGCAACAATCTATTATACATTGTTACCTCTTTCTTAGATAGTTACCATGAAACATTGCTTATAAATTTCTTAACTGCCTCGCTAATAAATCTTCAAATTTGCAAGACGTTGAACCGCACGATTGAATTTTGGGAATGTGGCCAAATAATTACTCGAAAATTTGCATACCGCGAAACGGCAGTCATATTACTATTTATAAATCTGTAGGGAGAAGAGAGTGAATGAAGAGTAAGACTGATAATATTCTTTGCACATTTGTGATGTATACACATACTCGTTCACAAACGTGATACAATCTTTAAACATAGATTTGTCTGACAGTATCTTATCTTGTTTCTAAGGTTTTCGGTTCTAATGACATGGAAAATAAATTATCTGAAGATGATCGGTCCCTAGTATAGTATCATTAATTAAAGTATAAAAGCCCTACATACATCAGACATTTAATCCACCTCTGACTCATTGCTTACAAATGTAGTATTTTCTGTGAAGTACTCCTCTGCCTTAATTGCTCTTAGTTCTTGTTATCACTCTATGAGACCTAATCAATACTGAATCACATACATATGTTGCTTTCCAAAAATTGTAACGTACGCAATATTAAAGAGAATGTGTTACTACGCGTTATGTTAAATTCATATAATTACACTGAAAAAGAAATTTACTAAATTTTAATAAATATTTGTTTAAATAATATTAACATTTACTAATAGTAAATAAACATTTTCAATAAAAAAAATACTTAAGTTAATTAATGGTTCTTATACCCCAAACAAATATATATTTACACTCAGTGAATTAGTAAATATTTTTTAGTATATACAATATACACAGAAGATACACGTGTATATTACATGAGGAAATATATATTATTTTATATTAATTGTTGTTTTTCTTTTACAACTGTTATCGTTTTAGTCATTTAATCACCTTATTACTTAACTATTCATGCGAAAGAATAATGATTTCCGTAATATAAAAGAACAGCAGGAAAATGAATAAAACGTTGCTTGCAAAATTTTTCAGATTAGACAAGATGGAGAATCGTTTTCAGAGCAAAACACAAGAAGATGATGTAATTGGACAATTACCGAGTAATAAGAGGCCCTCTATGTCTTTAAGTATGGGCGGACTATGGGACGTAGTTCCACGACTGGATCATTACAGGTATATTTTTATAAGTTAATTGATTAAGTATCACGACTTCAAAGGTTAATTAAGATATATCATACAAATATTATTATAAATGAATTATATATATA
>NW_017305569.1:4867686-4869635 GCF_001594115.1 Trachymyrmex septentrionalis | reverse complement strand
TATATATATATATATATATATATATATATATACACTGTTTTTTATTGTGTTATAAAATAAATTTTATACAATAAAACATATATTATATAATATATAATATACGTTACATTTTTTAAAATTTATTTAAAAAGAAAAAGCTTTTAGAGTTGTTCCAAAATTTGTTATAAAATTTATTATATTTCAATCTATCTTCCCTTTCATATCGATACGTTAACGTAGACTTCTTCATGTTTCATTTAGGCAATATTGGAAAATCATTAAGCTTTTTTCGCATACACGTCCTTGATATAAAAAATTAATAATGTTTTTCGTACATTTTTTTAATCCGGAAAGGATTTATTTGATTTGATCAATCCGGCCAACCGGAAAAATAATAGTTTTATAGTTACTATATCATCAGTTTTTCTTTTTTCTATAGATTAAGCCGTCGCGCGAAAAGACCATCTCTGAGCACTCTACATGAAGGAAATCTCATAAAGGTAAGGAAACTTATATACATTTATACTTTGTCGCAGATATACGATAGTATCAAACTTGAGATTAATTAAAAATCCGAGAGAAGATATTAATAAAATATAATATATTCTCGAATACAAAATATAGATAGTTAATTAGATATTAAATGAAATTAAAACTGAAACAATAATAGAAAGTAAAATTGGAAAACTTTTTAATATGCCTGTGTACTATCTGTTATGCAATTTGTTTAATTAATTTAAAAATCGACTTTGATTTTATGAAAAATTTAATTTAATTTTTCACCCACGTATATACGTACATATGTAAACAGATATTTAGTGATTGTAAATTATATGTAAAATGCTTATCAAATTTGATATGTTTTTTACGAACTCTGATAAATAAACTGTTAGGAATCTATTTTTCTCATATATCCTGTTTGATATGGTTACCTGTTATGTTATATTGAATTTTTATCAATAATATTGAATTTCTGTATATGTGTGTCAATGTCCTATTACGCTATTCTATTACGTGTCTCTCATTTTTTGCAATATTTATTTGAAATGTTATATCTATAATATAAAATATTGTATATATTTTTTTAAATAATAATGTTCTTGATTCAGTAAGTGTAATTAATTATTATTAAAAATATGTTAATTTTGATAATAATATGTATACGTGTGTGTGTGTGTGTTTGTGTAATATATTTAAATCTTTTGACAATAAAATATATTAGATTTTTTTAGCGATAAAATTGCTACTGCAAAGCAGTAGCGACTGGCATAAAGCAAAGTTATTAGATAAATCTAGTTATGACTAGACATACATATCGATAAATACTCGAAGACTTTATAGACTGTTATCATGGCAATGTTTATTAAAGAACGCAGGTATCTCAATTTTTATAAACTCAATATTATTGCTCAGTTAAATATAGTTTATCAGTCGAAGAAACTTAAATAATTATTGATTTTTCTTGATTTGAAGAACGTGTTCAGAATTTTGCTACACTTTTAGAACGTCCGTTTTTAATAATTATTAAATAAGCATTATACATAAAAAATATGTGTTGTCTTTTAAAAAATACATAAAATTTATTTTGCTTAGTTATTATATATTTATACTTATCAGATTATTTTATAAAATCATATAAATGTTCAATATAATTACTTCAAATTTTTATTCGAAATAGTACAAAGTATTAAAATACAATATTTTAGTCGAGATTAAATAAGATTATTTATAAAACGATGATTTCTAAAAAAAATATATATTACATAAAAAAATATCTATATTAGAATATACCACAAATATTTGATATTTTCGTGAGTGACGAAAAAATCGCCTCACATTGTGATTCCTCTTTCCTATTTCAAAGACGATCGAAGTCGTAAAGGTAACAAAACTAGGCAAGGGGAAACTAGTTTATTAAGTTTACACAGCAGTAAACATCCGTTCATCAAGATTAGAAGAAGTACTATGTG